>NW_027432253.1:0-3454 GCF_044706935.1 Curcuma longa
ATACTAATAGACTGAACCCAATATTCAAAAGAAAAGAGCCGGCCTTTCCCATGAGCTAAAGAGTCTAAAAAGCGCAATCGCAGTGAGCAAAGAAGAGAAGCAGCTTAAGCTTAAGGAAGGGCGTCAAAAAAACGAGCAGGGATTGATGTTTAGCTATAAGCTTAAGAATGCCATGCCATTTTTTTGGAAAAAGAAGAGAATAGATTCCCCGTCTGGAAGCAGATCTACGAGTGAATGAAATTTCACGATTAATATCGCCTTTCATGCAAAAAGATTAGGATTTCGATGGCTGGATGTCGATTGGGATAAGGGTTTGATCGAGAGCTAGGAGATTCGGTTTCTTAACCTAAGAGAGGAGATCCAGTTTACAGAGGAGATGCCGGGGGCGTTTTCTTTTCAAGGAATTTTATAAGGGGAAGGCTTTCTTGCCTTTGCTTTCTTTCCTAGTCCTTAGTTTTTTTGACTATTGCGGGTTTGATTCAATAAAAAAGATCTCTTCGTGGACGGAGGGGATTCTCCCACAAAGATAAACTTTCGTGTCCAGAAAATGAGTGAGCCGGGGCTCAGGAAAGGCAATTTGTGCTCAACCGAGTTTGAGAGGGCAATTCAAAAAAGAAGAAGGCAAGCGGGGGTGAAGAAACTATTCTTTGACTCCACAGCTTGAGTACTGACTCGGTCGCTCTACCGATACACCTGCAGCGCGTCTTGCTTCTTTATACTTTCCACTGCGTTACATCCTGACGTCGCTGGACGTGCACGCGAGACGCGCACCTCTTGTCTCCATAGGGCGAATATTCCGGTGTACTGGATCGATCGAGTACTCGGATTCTTCAGGAATCTTCTTCGTTCTGCTGACCATCTCTGGAACCTCGCTGGAGGCCCGGAAACTGCAATCTGATATACCTTCACATCTAAAGAATGAAGTTACAGGTAAACCATCATGATCTTCACCTTCATCTAGTGGTCGCGATATCGGCTAACTGCACAACAGCAGAAAAAGCAGTCAACATAACTTGCTTCCTTGCGATCGATCGTCTCACGGTTTGGTTTAGTCTAGGCCTAGCACATCCCTAGGCATTGACAATGGGATTTTCAAACTTTAGGAGCTCTCTAAACTCCTAGGAAGAATCTCTCCATGTAAAGCATTTGAAGTTTGAGACGATAAGCAGACCCAGAGGTCTGTAAACATCGAGTGGCCATTCAGCAAAGCCAAACTGACCTTAAGAAGAAGTATTGCCCCAAACAAGAAGCCGTATTCTCTAACGCAAAAAAGAGTTTCCTTTACCGCAATTTACTATATGGCTTCGTCACGCTGCCCATGACTCGAATGGAGGTCTCGGGCTTGTCCCTTCCCTTTGAGATCTGAGCTGCTAGCAAGGCCAAAGGTACAGGGTTAGGGCAGATAAGCACGCGAACGCGCGAAAGCGCACATTTATATTTGGTTTGGCACGCTCACTCCTTTCTCTTTACAGTTTCCCTTCTTGATCGAGTTGCCCCACTCAAGACAATTTCATCCAAGGGGAGAAGGATAACGTGAGGGGAAGAGGGGGCAGCCCTCGGCCCGATCATCCAGTATTTACTGCTCACCAGGCAGAGACGAATCCACCTCCACAACCATGTTATCATGTGAATTGTTGGAAGATTTTGAAGAAGGGGTGCGAAGGTAGGCTCAAGCGTTGCTGTGGGAAAGCAAGCCAGCGGAGCAAGCCTACGTAGGCTGGTTGCCATCGCCTCACAGTTCTGAAAGAAGAACAATTATGCCATTCGGCAGAAGTGTTCTACAGAAGGAAAGCCTGTATCGAGTAAGTGGAGAGGATCCGCTATCGTTTGGGGAAGCTTCTGAGCAAATTAAGGCGAAATGGGGCCACCCTAGCCCATTGATCTGAGAAGCCAACTTCGAAAGTTTTTCTGGGAAATGACACTTTCTGTTTTTCATTATTCGGAGACATCGATTTCAATCGTTCACTTGTCATCTCATATAGATGATAAAAGTGCATTTTTTGAACGATTTTTTATGCCATCTATGAAGGGAAATGGATGTTCTACCATTTTTCCCGAGAAAACGCTTTTTCCGTTCTGCGCTCGGGTAAGGCAGAAAGTGCTTTATAAGGCGGCTTAGCTGCGGGTGCGTATGAAAAAAGTAGGGATGAATTCCTATTCATTCGTAAAAGGGGCATAGCTTCATTCTATAAGTTTAACTATAAGCGGGCAACCTGACATTCCAAGGGGAAGACTCAAGGTAAAGGCTTAGCGCAAGAACCCACTCTTTCAAAGAGGAAGATAGATCGAACTCTTACAAATAGAACAGATAGATTGGTGTTGGCTCTAAGCCTATCTCGACTCGATCGATGAGTGAGACTTCCAAGGTATCGATCTTGGGGAATCATAGTGCTTTCACTTAAACCCGCTAAGCCCTGCTATTAAATACGCTTAATTAGCTCACCTCGTCTGATCTTTCTTGCCTTAAACATTCTGTAACAAAAGAAAGCTTCAACAAGGACATGAAAAGTCAACATGAGTGAGAATCTTTCTGCTGTTCTTCAAAGGAAGCTACCTCCCAAGTGTAAAGATCTTGGCTCTTTCTCTATTCCATGCACAATTGGAACGCAAAAGCTACAAAAAGCCATGTGTGACTTGGGCGCCTCTATCAATGTCATGCCATACTCACTCTACCAGAAGCTAAATATTGGTCTTTTGGTTGAAACGTGTGATACAATTGGCTGATCGTTCAAATGTCTACTAAAGCGGGCATGGTACGCAAAGTAGTAAAACCTGCACCTCCTGGTGTGCTGCTTCCTGCCAACTCGCCCGGGTCAAGTCGTTGTACCCCAAGGGAAAGGGAGAAGGAAAACCACTAATCGCGGATGTTTGGACATCTTTAGGAGTTGAGTAACTCTTTATTGGTAAACCCAAGACCTTTTCTTTAAAAAGGGTCTACTTTAATTGAGTGAGGTTCCAAGCGGATTTGAAGCGATGACTCTTCTTTGTGGCTGCTGACCCTCATCTTGCTTCTTTGCTTGCTTTCCCCAAGACAAGGTATAACCCTCTTCTTCGGGCTCTCTTTAGTTTGGCCGGTCTTCGGTTAAGACCGTCGATCAGGAATGAGATCGTCGATTACGGCTGAAGGCGCTAAGACTCCTCCTTATCGGCCCATACGGGGGAAACATTCATTATATATATATAAAATGCCTCAATTGGAAAAAAACTAGTAAGAAATAGCTTTAGTTGTTGGTCCCTCGGCTTCAACAACAGGTTTAACCCTTACTTAGTAATTATCTAGTACTCGCCGATTTAACGTAGATGAAATACGAACAATAGCACGGGCAAACCAACGCTTTGATGAAAGTTGTGAGCTCGCAGCGAGAAGAGCACAACAGCGAATGAATCCATTTTGATGTATACCTACTGGCGTCGAGGAAAGAAGCTATTGGACATCAATGGTATCGGACCAGAT
>NW_027432254.1:0-6355 GCF_044706935.1 Curcuma longa
CTATTCTGTGCATGGGCGGATCAGGGCCCGTATTGCCACACTGGCCCAAAAAAAAAATTAATACTAATATTTTTTTTTTGCCCTACTTTTGCCTCTTCGGCTCTTCCTCTTCTCATGGAACGACAACCCACGCTCCTCTTCCTCTTCGTCGTCACCGTCGCCTACTCGCCTTCATCTCCGGCCAAGCTACTCCTTCGTCTTCGCCGTTGCCTACCTATTTCTGTGTGAAATCCGTCACCTACTTTCTATATTTTAACAGTATGATGTTGTTGCTAACTAATATATTGATATTGCAGGATTATATTTGTAGGTCATAACAAAGCGTGAATGTGTCGTATCTTACCAAGGACATGCTATTTATAAGATATCAGATGTGCAGATTCTTCCATGCAATAATTGGCAGCACAGTTCCACTTCTGAACATGTTCGGATGTGTTTATTATATTTTTACGTTCATTGATAATATTTATTAATTTATAGTAACTTATTTGGTTGAAATAAATGTTCATAGGAAAAATTGGAAGCTAAGTTTTCTATTCTTCTTGATGCTAACATAAGGAATGTCAGGCCTATACTTCTCTTATGAGGCCAATTTGACACTCTATACTACAAAAATAATTACATTTAGCGACCAAATTTTTTATCACTAAATCTGATTAACGATAAAAAAAAGATCTAAAAAAAATCATCGTAATTCGATTTAGCGATCAAAATCCAATTTGATCGTTAATCAGCGACCGAACTAAAATTTGGTCGCTAAAGTTAGCGATCGATTATTAATTTAGTTGCTAATATAGACGACAGTAATTTGAAAATCAATCGCTAAATATAGCAACCGAATTTCAATTCGATCGATAATTTCATCATTAATATTTTAAAAAAATTCATCAACATCCCTTAATTATATTTACATACAATCAATATCAGATGATCCATATTTACAATCCACTTTTAAAATATATCTCACAAATTTATCATATATAACCAATATTTTATAAGATATCAAGTGTGCAGATTCTTTCATGCAATAGTTGGCTGCATAGTTACACTTCTGAACATGTTCGAAAGTGTTTATTATATTTTTACGTTCATTTAATAATATTTATTAATTTATAGTAATTTATTTGGTTGAAATAAATGTTCATAAGAAAAAGTGGGAGGTAAGTTTTATGTTCTTCTTGATGCTGCAGAAGGGAATGTCAGGCCTATACTTCTCTTATGAGGCCAATTTGACACTCTACACTATAAAAACAATTACATTTAATGATCGAATTTTCGGTCGCTAAATCCGATTAATGACCGAAAAAAATTACAAAAAAATTCATCGTAATTCGATTTAGCGACCAAAATCCAATTCGGTCGCTAATTAGCGACTGAACTAAAATTCGATCGCTAAAGTTGGCGATCGATTATTAGTTTAGTCGCTAACATTAACGATGAAAAATCTGAAAATTGGTGACTAAATTTAGCAACCAAATTTCAATTTGGTCGCTCTAATTCTGTTGTTAATATTTTTAAAAAATTAATCAACACTTCTTGATTATATTTATAATTAGTCTTATGAATATATTCGGTGTAGTAATCTTAACTTTTTAAAGACATTTGTCGTTTTGATATCTCAGAAACTTTAAAATTACTTTTCTCTATTTTCTAATGTCTATAATGATAATTTGTGTTTCAACTTGCAAAAGTTAAATGGGTTGAATGGTCAGCAAAAGATTGCACCTCTTTGGAGATAGGTCAATTTTTTGACTCCTAACCTAAGTGAAATTTCTTGTACGTTTTAGTAGATTGCGAACAATTTGGAATGGTTTTAATGAAGAGTTAAAGTTTGATTGTCAAAAAGTCTAAACTTTATTTAAGGTCTTTTGAGGCCTATACGTTGTATTTGGTTAAATGAAAAAGAATTGCACTCTTTCTATCTTGCAGACAAAACGTAGATTTGTTTGGAATGACTATATGTTGGAAGCATTTATTCATAAAAAAGTGAGATGTGATTCTCAAAAATTGTTTCATTGAGTTAGCATGAGAATGTTAATGTGTTGACTTTTGTTTTACAACTGGATTCTTATATTCTACCCATCATCCAAGGAGTATTTTTTTGCAATTCTATTTTGTAAGTTTAAAGTAATTTATTAACTCATTGCAATAGCCTTAACTGGATATCAGGTTTCCAAACTTTTCAAGCTGACATTGGTTCACAAATTATTAATGTTATCTTAATTGCATGTAGATGCATGAGGAGAACAGGTTTCTCACTACAAAAATAATACCGATTAGCGACCGAATTTTTGATCACTAATCGGTCGCTAAATTCGATTAACGATCGATTAACAACCGATTTAAAAAATCTTTAAAAAATTCATCGTAATTGGATTTAGCGACCGAATTTGAATTCGATCACTAATTAGCGACCGAATTTGAATTCGATCACTAATTAGTGACCGAATCAAAATTCGATCACTAATTAGTGACCGAATCAGAATTAGTGATCGAATTAAAATTGCCGCTAAAATTAGCGACAGAAGCATCATGATATTGTCTTTTGTCTGTTTACATGTTTTGCATTCTGTTTTGCAAGGTTAAAGTAATTTATTAACTCATTGCAATAGCCTTAATTGGATATCAGGTTTCCAAACTTTTCAAGCTGCCATTGGTTCACAAATTATTTATGTTACCAAAATTGCACGTAAATGCATGAGGAAAATAGGTTTCTGACTATAAAAAGAATATCGATTAGCGACCAAATTTTTGATCGCTAATCGATCGCTAAATTCGATTAACGATCGATTAGCAACCAATTTAAAAATCATTAAAAAAATTCATCATAATTGGATTTAGCAATCGAATTTGAATTTGATCGCTAATTAGTGATCGAATTGAAATTCGATCGCTAATTTTAGTGACCAAATTCAAATTTGGCCTCTAAAATTAGCGATGGAAGTATCCTGATATTGTCTTTTACTTGTTTACATGTTTTGTAATTCTGTTTTACAAATTTAAAGTAATTTATTAACTCATTACAATAGCCTTAAATGGATATCACGTTTCCAAACTTTTCAAGCTGACATTAGTTCACAAATTGTTAATGTTACCTTAATTGCATGTAGATGCATGAGGAGAACAGGTTTCTGACTACAAAAATAATACCGATTAGCGATCGAATTTTTGATCGCTAATCAGTCGCTAAATTTGATTAACGACCGATTAACAACCAATTTAAAAAATTATTAAAAATTTCATCGTAATTGGATTTAGCAACCGAATATAAATTCGATCGCTAATTAATGATCGAATCAGAATTCGATTAGTCGCTAATTTTAGTAACCGAATTTAAATTCAGTCGATAAAATTAGCGACGAAAGTATCCTGATATTATCTTTTGCTTGTTTATCTGTTTTACAAATTTAAAGTAATTTATTAACTCATTGCAATAGCCTTAATTGGATATAGGTTTCAAACTTTTCAAGCTGACATTGGTTCACAAATTATTAATGTTATATTAATTGCACGTAGATGCATGAGGAGAACAGGTTTCTCACTACAAAAATAATACCGATCAACGATCGAATTTTTGATCGCTAATCGGTCACTAAATTCAATTAACGACCGATTAACGATCAATTTAAAAAAGTATTAAAAAAATTCATCATAATTTGATTTAGCAACCGAATTTGAATTCGATCGCTAATTATAGTCACTGAATTCAAATTCGATCGCTAAAATTAGTGATGAAAGTATCTTGCTATTGTCTTTTATTTGTTTATCTTTTTTGCAATTCTATTTTACAAATTTAAAGTAATTTATTAACTCATTGCAATAGCCTTAACTGGATATCAGGTTTCCAAACTTTTCAAGCTGACATTGGTTCACAAATTATTAATGCTACCTTAATTGCACGTAGATGCATGAGGAGAACAAATTTCTCACTATAAAAATAATACCAATTAGCGATCGAATTTTTGATCACTAATAAATCGAATCCGATTAACGACCGATTAGCAACCGATTTAAAAAATCATTAAAAAATTTATCGTAATTAGATTTAGCGACCGAATTTGAATTCGGTCACTAATTAGTGACCGAATCGGAATTCGGTCACTAATTTTAGTGATCGAATTCAAATTAATTCGACCGCTAAAATTAGCAACGAAATCCAAATTTGATTGATAAAATTAGCCATCGAATTGGATTTTCGTCGCTAAATTTAGCGACCAAATTAGATTTTCGTCGCTAAATTTATTAACCGAATTTGAATTCAATCGCTATTTAGCGACCGAGCAGTTCTGTTCATTAAAAAATCCCTCTGTTATTTTTTTAGTTATGTTATTTATTTGAGTGTAACTGACTAAGAGGAAGGAAATCAAAGTATAGATCACATGATATTTAATATGTTTCATCCATTCTAATTTTAGTTTCTTCTTTTTCAAGAAATTGTTGTACCATTGAATCTATATTTTTCCTAAAGGTACTGGGACGTGGAGAAAAGGAGTTGATTCACACAGCAACGTTGCTAGTTTTGTTGAATCAGAACAGATTTTGCAAACTAATGGATTTACAGCATCCTTTGTCCAAGTATTACTTCCTCTTTGTCTTTATAATGTTAGATTGAATTTGATTACTTCATTTTTACCAAAACTTGTTTGCTAAGTTTGTGGTTGCAGCTTGGTTGGTTATAGAAAACTTTGGAAATTGTCTTATGCTTAGTTGTGTACATAGTAAATTGAGGCACTTCTAAGCATTATCAGGAATTTAGATTGTATTATTACTTAGATGTATCTGTAGTTAAAATACAGAAGTGGATATATGTTTCTGTGCTGAACCACTTGAATATATATTGAAAATAATTATTTACATTAAACAGGGTATTTTTAGCATTTAATAAAAGCAAGCAGACCGTTTATGAGGTTCTATGACATACCATTGCTAAAGCAGGTTAATTTATTCCTTCTGATGTATGATAGGATACTAAAGCATTAACAATGTGTAGCTTAAGTGTTTATCAAAAGAGTTGGCTTTCTGCGCGATTAAAATCGAATGAACCGAACTAAATTTTTTTGAACAAATTGAACTGATTAAATTTTTAAATAAAAATTGAATAAACTGAACCGATAAAATATAGATTAATTTGGTTTTCAACCGAAATAACCTAAATTTTTTTAATATTATGAAAAATTTATCAATTATTTAGAGATTTATAAATTTACTTACCTAAGAATTTGTAAATTATTTTTTTATTTCAATTAATTCGGTTTAATCGAATAAAAAATTTTAAAATTAAAATTGAACCGAATTAATCAATTTAAAAAATAACAAAATTTTAAAATAATCGAATTAAAATTTTAAATTTGATCGATTCAATCAATTTATTCGATTTAACCAAATTTTTTACTTACCCTTATTTCTGCCTGTTTAACCATTCAACATTCTTTATATATATAATCAAATTGATTTTAGCATCTCCATAACCTTATTTTTTGTTTATTGTCTTTTCTAAGGGTGGTTAAAGCATTTTAGGAAAATGATATATAAGGAAGGGTATGCTTTATAACAAGCATTTTTGAAAGAGGATTTATTAAATCAATGCTTGTAGGTTTGCAGATCCATGCCTTTTTTATGGAGGCAGATTGTCGACTTAACATACAAACTTAAATTCGAGATTGTTAGACCTTCTTTTATGGTAAAATTCATCTACTACAAAAATAATACCGATTAGTCGATCGAATTTTTAATCGCTAATCGGTCGCTAAATTTGATTAACGATCGATTTAAAAATCGATCGTTAATTTAACGACTGATTACAATTCGGTCACTGCAATAAATAGATCAAAGTTAAAAAATCGGTCGCTAAAATAGTAATCGAAGTTAAAAATCGATCGCTAAAATAATGATTGAATTGTAATCGATCGTTAAATTTATCTCTATTTATGATTATTTTTGTAGTGATCTACTTTGTGTCTCTCGACTCTCTTGTGTAATGCAATATTTCTCTCATTAACCTCTTTTCTTTGACAGCCTCAAGTTGTGGAACGACATTTACAAGATTTAAGAACATATGTTTCAGTTGCAGTTGTTAATTAACCTTGTGAGTCAAGTAGTTATTAGTGCAATATCTTTCATTCTATTGCAAATTATGTTTATACATTGTATTTGCTTTTGTAAATATGATGTTGTGGCCTATGTTAATTCAATGAATATTTTTATAAACTTTTTGTTGTATTGCTCAGAAGAATTCAATCTATATTGGACCGATTATTGTGTACCAACTAGTATGTAATCCTAGGGTCTATATGACGCCGGATAAAATAATGATTATTCTGAAGGTGGAAGATTAGAAGGAGGATTAGAGAAGGAT
>NW_027432255.1:0-5622 GCF_044706935.1 Curcuma longa
ATGTTGTTACTAACTAATATATTGATATTGCAGGATCATATTTGTTGGCCATAACAAAGCGTGAATGTGTCGAATCTTACCAAGGACATGCTATTTATAAGATATCAGGTGTGCAGATTCTTCTATGCAATAATTGGCAGCACAGTTCCACTTCTGAACATGTTCAGAGGTGTTTATTATATTTTTACGTTCATTGATAATATTTGTTAATTTATAGTAACTTATTTGGTTGAAATAAATGTTCATAGGAAAAAGTGGAAGTTAAGTTTTCTGTTCTTCTTGATGCTGCATAAGGAATGTCAGGCCTATACTTTTCTTATGAGCCCAATTTGACACTCTATACTACAAAAATAATTACATTTAGCGATCAAATTTTTGGTCGCTAAATCTGATTAACGATAAAAAAAGATCTAAAAAAAATCATCGTAATTCGATTTAGCGATCAAAATCCAATTCGGTCGTTAATTAGCAACCGAACTAAAATTCGATCGCTAAAGTTAGCGATCGATTATTAATTTAGTCGCTAATATAGATGATAGAATTTGAAAATCAATAGCTAAATCTAGCAACCGAATTTCAATTCGGTCGCTAATTCCGTCGTTAATATTTTAAATCTCTGTTTTCTAATGTCTATAATGATAATTTGTGTTTCAACTTGCAAAAGTTAAATGGGTTGAATGGTGAGCAAAAGATTGCACTTCTTTGGAGACAGATTCAATTTTTTGACTCCTAACCTAAGTGAAATTTCTTGTACGTTTTAGTAGATTGCGAACAATTTGGAATGGTTTTAATGAAGAGTTAAAGTTTGATTGTCAAAAAATCTAAACTTTATTGAAGGTCTTTTGAGGCTTATATGTTGTATTTGGTTAAATGAAAAAGAATTGCACTGTTTCTATCTTGCAGGCAAAACGTAGATTTGTTTGGAATGACTATGGGGGTGTTTGGTTTTAAGTTGTATTTTTTCAACGGAAAGTTGGGGTTGAAAATATGTAAATGTATAATGTTGGAAGCATTTATTCATAATATATGTCGGAAGCATTTATTCATAAAAAAGTGAGATGTGATTCTCAAAAATTGTTTCATTGAGTTAGCATGAGAATGTTAATGTGTTGACTTTTATTTTGCAACAGGATTCTTACATTCTACCCATCATCCAAGGAAGTATCCTGATATTGTTTTTTGCAATTCTATTTTGCAAGTTTAAAGTAATTTATGAACTCATTGCAATAGCCTTAACTGGATATCAGGTTTCCAAACTTTTTAAGCTGCCATTGATTCACAAATTATTAATGTTACCTTAATTGCACGTAGATGCATGAGGAGAATAGGTTTCTCACTACAAAAATAATACCGATTAGCGATCGAATTTTTTATCACTAATCGGTGGCTAAATCCGATTAACGATCGATTAGCAACCGATTTAAAAAATCTTTAATAAATTCATCGTAATTGGATTTAGCGATCGAATTTGAATTTGATCACTAATTAGTGACCGAATCAGAATTCGATCATTAATTTTAGTGACCAAATTCAAATTCAACCGCTAAAATTAGCGACGAAAGTATCCTGATATTGTCTTTTGCTTGTTTACATATTTTATAATTCTGTTTTGCAAGTTTAAAATAATTTATTAACTCATTGCAATAGCCTTAACTGGATATCAGTTTCCAAACTTTTCAAACTGTCATTGGTTCACAAATTATTAATGTTACCAAAATTGCACGTAGATGCATGAGGAAATTAGGTTTCTGACTACAAAAATAATATCGATTAGCGATCAAATTTTTTATCATTAATCGGTCGATAAATCCGATTAACGACTGATTAGCAATCGATTTAAAAAATTATTAAAAAAATTCATCGTAATTGGATTTAACAACCGAATTTGAATTTGGTTGCTAATTAGTGACCGAATCGAAATTCGATCGCTAATTTTAGTTATCGAATTCAAATTCGGTCGTTAAAATTAGCAATGAAAGGATCATGATATTGTCTTTTGCTTGTTTACATGTTTTGCAATTCTATTTTGCAAATTTAAAGCAATTTATTAACTCATTGCAATAGCCTTAATTGGATATCAGCTGACATTGGTTCACAAATTATTAATATTACCTTAATTGCACGTAGATGCATGAGGAGAACAGGTTTCTCACCACAAAAATAATACCGATTAGCAATCAAAAATAGGTTCCTCACCACAAAAATAATACCGATTAGCAATCAAATTTTTGATTGCTAATCAATCGCTAAATCTGATTAACGACCGATTAGCAACCGATTTAAAAAATCATAAATATATTCATCGTAATTGGATTTAGCGATCGAATTTGAATTCGATCACTAATTAGTGACTGAATCAGAATTCGATCACTAATTTTATTGACTGAATTTAAATTCGGTCGCTAAAATTAACGACGAAAGTATCCTGATATTGTCTTTTGCTTGTTTATCTGTTTTGTAATTCTGTTTTGTAAATTTAAAGTAATTTATTAACTCATTGCAATAGCCTTAACTGGATATGTTTTCAAACTTTTCAAGCTGACATTGGTTCACAAATTATTAATGACCTTAATTGCACGTAGATGCATGAGGAGAATAGGTTTCTCACTACAAAAATAATACCGATTAGCGATCGAATTTTTGATCGCTAATCAGTCGCTAAATCTGATTAGCAACCGATTTAAAAAATTATTAAAAAATTATCGTAATTGGATTTAGCAATCAAATTTGAATTCGATCGCTAATTAGTGACCGAATCGAAATTCGATCGCTAATTTTAGTGATCGAATTCAAATTCGATCGCTAAAATTAGCGACGAAAGTATCTTGATATTGTCTTTTGCTTGTTTACATGTTTTGCAATTCTGTTTTGCAATTCTGTTTTGCAAGTTTAAAGTAATTTATTAACTCATTGCAATAGCCTTAACTGGATATCAGGTTTCCAAACGTTTCAAACTGACATTGGTTCACAAATTATTAATATTACCTTAATTGCACGTAGATGCATAAGGAGAATAGGTTTCTCACTACAAAAATAATACCGATTAGCTATCAAATTTTGATCGCTAATCAATCGTTAAATCTGATTAACGATCGATTAACAACCAATTTAAAAAATCATTAAAAATTTATCGTAATTGGATTTAGCGATCGAATTTGAATTCGATCACTAATTAGTGACCGAATCAGAATTCGATCGCTAATTTTAGTGACCGAATTCAAATTCGGCCGCTAAAATTAGCGATGAAAGTATCCTGATGTTGTCTTTTGCTTGTTTACATGTTTTGCAATTCTGTTTTGCAAGTTTAAAGTAATTTATTAACTCATTGCAATAGCTTTAACTGGATATCAGGTTTCCAAACTTTTCAAACTGCCATTGGTTCACAAATTATTAATATTACCTTAATTGCACGTAGATGCATGAGTAGAACAGGTTTCTGACTACAAAAATAATACCAATTAACGATCGAATTTTTGATCGCTAATCGGTCGCTAAATTCGATTAACGACTGATTAACAACCAATTTAAAAAATTATAAAAAAATTCATCGTAATTAGATTTAGCAATTGAATTTGAATTCGGTCGCTAATTAGTGATCGAATCGGAATTTGGTTGCTAATTTTAGTGATCGAATTCAAATTCGATCGCTAAAATTAGCGACGAAAGTATTTTGATATTGTCTTTTACTTGTTTACATGTTTTGCAATTCTGTTTTGCAAGTTTAAAGTAATTTATTAACTCATTGCAATAGCCTTAACTGGATATCAGGTTTCCAAACTTTTCAAGCTGACATTGATTCACAAATTATTAATGTTATCTTAATTATACGTAGATGCATGAGGAGAATATGTTTCTCATTACAAAAATAATATCGATTAGCGATCGAATTTTTGATCGCTAATCAATCGCTAAATCCAATTAACGACCGATTATCAACCGATTTAAAAAATTATTAAAAAATTTATCGTAATTGGATTTAGCGATCGAATTTGAATTCGGTCACTAATTAGTGACTGAATCAGAACTCGGTCACTAATTTTAGTGATCAAATTTAAATTCAGCCGCTAAAATTAACGACGGAATCTAAATTCGATCGATAAACTTAGCGACCGATCGAATTGGATTTCCGTCGCTAAATTTAATAACTGAATTTGAATTTAATCACTATTTAGCGATCGAACAGATCTGTTCATTAAAAAATCCCTCTGTTATTTTTTTAGTTATATTTATTTGAGTGTAACTGATTAAGAGGAAGGAAATCAAAGTGTAGATCATAACATGATATTTAATATGTTTCATCCATTCTAATTTTAGTTTCTTCTTTTTCAAGAAATTGTTGTACCATTGAATCTATATTTTTCCTAAAGGTACTCGAACGTGGAGAATAGGAGTTGATTCACACAGCAACGTTGCTAATTTTGTTGAATCAGAACATATTTTGCAAACTAATGGATTTACAACATCCTTTATCCAAGTATTACTTCCTCTTTGTCTTTATAATGTTAGATTGAATTTGATTACTTCATTTCTACCAAAACTTGTTTGCTAAGTTTGTGGTTGCAGCTTAGTTGGTTATAGAAAACTTTGGAAATTGTCTTATGCTTTCATTGGATGCAGTTGTGTACATAGTAAATTGAGACACTTCTAAGCATTATCAGGAATTTAGATTGCTCTTCTACTTAGATGTATCTGTAGTTAAAATACAGAACTGGATATATGTTTTTGTGCTGAACCACTTGAATATATATTGAAAATAATTATTTACATTAAACAGGGTAATTTCCAAAGTTTTCTAACAAGCATTTTTGAAAGAGGATTAATTTATTAAATCAATGCTTGCAGGTTTGCGGATCCATGCCTTTTTTTATGGAGGCAGATTGTCGACTTAACATACAAACCTAAATTCGAGATTGTTAGACCTTCTTTTATGGTAAAATTCATCTACTACAAAAAAAACCGATTAGTGATCGAATTTTTGATCGCTAATCGATCGCTAAATCTGATTAACAACCGAT
Organism: Curcuma longa; assembly: GCF_044706935.1. NCBI lineage: Eukaryota > Viridiplantae > Streptophyta > Magnoliopsida > Zingiberales > Zingiberaceae > Curcuma > Curcuma longa. The sequence goes on from NW_027432255.1 coordinate 5,016, forward strand.
TAGCGATCGATTTAAAAAATCGATCGCTAATTTAACGACTGATTACAATTCGGTCGCTAAATAGCGATCAAAGTTAAAAATCGGTCGCTAAAATAGCAATTGAAATTAAAAATCGATCGCTAAAATAGCGACTGAATTGTAATCGATCACTAAATTTATCGTTATTTACGATTATTTTTATAATGATCTAGTGTGTGTCTCTCTTAAATAGACTCTCTTGTATAATGCAATATTTCTCTCATTAACCTCTTTTCTTGGACAACCTCAAGTTGTGGAACGACATTTACAAGATTTAAGAACATATGATTCAGTTGCAGTTGTTAACCTTGTGAGTCAAGTAGTTATTAGTGCAATATCTTTCATTCTATTGCAAATTATGTTTATACATTATTGTATTTGCTTTTGTAAATATGATGTTGTGACCTATGTTAATTCAATGAATATTTTTATAAACTTTTTGTTGTATTGCTCACAAGAATTCAATCTATATTGGACCGACTATTGTGTATCAACCAGTATGTAATCCTAGGGACTATATGACGCCGGATGAAATAGCGATTATTCCGAAGGCGAAAGATTGGAGGAGGATTGAGAAGGAATCAAGATC
>NW_027432256.1:0-4160 GCF_044706935.1 Curcuma longa
GACCTCGATCTCACTCGGTCGCTTACCTCATTCGGCCGACCTCGACCTCACTCGGTCGCTTACCTCATTCGGCCTTGACCTCATTCGGCCTCGATCTCATTAGGCCGCTTACCACATTCGGCATTAACCTCATTCGGCCGCTCACCTCATTCGGCCGACTTCGACCTCATTCGGCCGCTTACCTCTTTCGGCCTTGACCTCACTCGACCGCTTACCTTATTCGGCCTCGACCTTATTCGGCCGACCTCGATCTCACTCGGCCGCTTACCTTATTCGGCCTCGACCTCATTCGGCCGCTTACCTCATTCGGCCGCTCACCTTATTCGGCCTCGACCTCACTCGGCCGCCTACCTCATTCGACCGCTTACCTTATTCGGCCGCTTACATCATTCGGCCTTGACCTCATTCGGCCGACCTCGACTTCATTCGGCCGCTTACCTCATTCGGCCTCGACCTCACTCGGCCGCTTACCTTATTCGGCCTCGACCTCATTCGGCCGATCTCGACCTCATTCGGCCGACCTCGACCTCATTCGGCCGCTTACCTCATTCGACCGACCTTGACCTCATTCGGCCGCTCACCTCATTCGGCTTCGACTTCATTCGGCCACTTACCTCATTCGGCCTCGACCTCACTCGGACGCTTACCTTATTCGGCCTCGACCTCATTCGGCCGACCTCGACCTCATTTGGCCGACCTCGACCTCATTCGGCCGGTCTCGACCTCATTAGGCCGCTTACCGCATTCGGCCTCGACCTCATTCGGCCGCTCACCTCATTCGACCTCGACCTCACTCGGCTGCTTACCTCATTCGGCCGACCTCGACCTCATTCGGCCGACCTCGATCTCACTCGGCCTCGCTTACCTCATTCGGCCTTGACCTCATTCGGCCTCGATCTCATTAGGCCGCTTACCACATTCGGCCTTAACCTCATTCGGCCGCTCACCTCATTCGGCCGACCTCGACCTCATTCGGCCGCTTACCTCATTCGGCCTTGACCTCACTCGGCCGCTTATTCGGCCTCGACCTCATTCGGCCTCGACCTCATTCGACCGACCTCACTCGGTCGCCAACCTCATTCGGCCGACCTCGACCTCATTCGGCCGCTTACCTCATTCGGCCTTAACCTCATTCGGCCGCTCACCTCATTCGGCCTCGACCTCACTCGGCCGCTTACCTTATTCGGCCTCGACCTCATTCGGCCGACCTCGGCCGACCTCATTCGGCCTTGACCTCATTCGGCCGACCTCGACTTCATTCGGCCGCTTACCTCATTCGGCCACTCACCTTATTCGACCTCGACCTCACTCGGCCGCCTACCTCATTCGGTCGCTTACCTTATTCGGCCGCTTACACCTCAGCCTTGACCTCATTCGGCCGACCTCGACCTCATTCGGCCTTAACCTCATTCGGCCTCAACCTCATTCGGCCGCCTACCTCATTCGGCCGCTTACCTTATGCGGCCGCTTACATCATTCGGCCTTGACCTCATTCGGCCGACCTCGACCTCATTCAGTCGCTTACCTCATTCGGCTTTAACCTCATTCGGCCGCTCACCTCATTCGGCCTCGACCTCACTAGGCCGCTTACCTTATTCGGCCTCGACCTCATTCGGCCGCTTCACGCTCACCTTATTCGGCCTCGACCTCACTCGGCCGCTTACCTTATTCGGCCTCGACCTCACTCGGCCGACCTCGACCTCATTCGGCAACTTACTTTATTCGGCCTCGACCTCATTCGGCCGACCTTGACCTTATTAGGCCGCTTACCGCATTCGGCCTTAACCTCATTCGGCCGCTCACCTCATTCGGCCTCGACCTCATTCGGCCGCTTACCTTGCTCGGCCTCCATCTTGTTCGGCCGCTTACCTCATTCGGCCTCGACCTCACTACCTCATTCGGCCGACCTCGACCTCATTCGGCCGCCTACCTTACTCGGCCTTGACCTCATTCGGCCGCTTACCTCACTCGGCCTCGACCTCACTTGGCCGCCTACCTCATTCGGCCTTGACCTCATTTGGCCGCTCTCCTCATTCGGCCTCGACCTCTCACTCCTCATTCGGCCTTACCTCGGCCGCTTACCTCACTCGGTCTGGACCTCATTCGGCCGCCTACCTTACTCGGCCGACCTCACTCGGCCGCTTACCTTGCTCGGCCTCGACCTCATTCGGCCGCTTACCTCACTCGGTCTCGATCTCATTCGGTCGCTTACCTCACTCGACCTCGATCTCATTCGGCCGCTTACCTCACTCGACCTCGACCTCATTCGGCCTCGACCTCACTCGGTCGCTTACCCTATTCGGCCTCGACCTCACTCGGTCGCTTACCCTATTCGGCCTCGACCTCATTCGGCCGACCTCGACCTCGTTCGGCCGCTCATCTTACTCGGCCTTGACCTCATTCGGCCGCTTACTGCCTCACTTGGCCTCTACATCGGTCTCAGCCGACCGCTCTGTCACTCAACAACCCGGCAACTCTGCCGCTCTATCAACTCCTCCACTCATCCAAATCTTTCAGCCACTCATCCCGACTATCTCGTCTCGGCTACCTCAAATTAGGCACCTCATCCTAACAGCTCATCACCAATATGGTAAGAGAGACGATTAGATCAGTATACATAGTCCAGTCAGTCGGACTACGCCTCCTTCGACTAGACTTGGAGAGGAGGCTTGTGTTCCGGCTCGTTACCACCCAGCCAAATTAAAGGGATAAGGATAACGACCAATTCCTCAAACTTAGCCCCCCCTAAAAACCTGCATATTAATGCACCGGACCGTTAGATGAAGATCAGTAAATCTGAACCCTTGATATTCGAAAACCTTCAAAAGATTATCCTTACCATGTCAACAACCAATCAGATGCGCCGATCTCCACAAATAACGCTCCCCCTGATATTATATAAACCCTGCAGGTATGAAGGAAAAAAGGGCCTCTCTCTCTCTTTCTCTTTATTTCTCTATTTATTTCATACACGCATATATTTCTTCTCTCTCGGTTCTAACTTGAGCGTCGGAGTGGCTTGTCGGGGTCCCCCGGCACCATTCTAATCCTCTCTTTTTCTTAGTGATTTTCAGGTCCCCCTCTCCTGGCGATTCTTTCCGGGGAGCACAGTTCTGATCTGGCGTATAAATCATCCACGTCGAATTTTGGCCGGAACACTTACCATTGACCTCAAAGTGTTTTTTTCTTTGTTCTTAATGTTTTTGCTGGATGCCACAACTCGACATAAATATTCCACGATCGGGCGTGTGCCATCCACAATCCTCCCTCTCTCTCTCTGCCCCCTGTTCCTACTCACAACCAGGCGTTCACCATTCCTTGGGCCATCGGATGAGTCGCCACGTGATGCTCAACTTCCAGCAACATATATGCTTTACGTCAATACTCAGTGAATGGGAACGGGGCCGAGGAGTGGTGCTTCCACCAGGGCAGCTCGTCTGAAGGAGGAGGTTCTGGCCATTGGACGGCGATCGACGTCATACGCCAGCGGGAGCTTGAGAGGAATCTGGTGAAGGAGAGGGACGAGTGGAAGAAGATGAAGGAGGAGATGTGGTACGCCAAGCAGCGAGGGGAGCACTTGGCCGACGCGCTGATGGAGACGGAGCGAAGGGTAGAGGTGATGCGTGTGGAACTGAAGGACGTGAGAGATTACTTGATGGCAAGCAAGACGGATCGAATCCTGTGATAGATTCCATATATTATGCTTTCTGTAATAATCCACTTCGAATCCACTCTGTTCTTTTCTCCTAAATCTATTTAATTTCCACATTTGGAAAAAGCGGAAACAAATCTACTACGTTCCTCTCCTCATCTGAAAGAGGAAAAAAGAGATCTTTAATTTCTGGAAGTTTCCGGATTTGGCGATCTAGCTGCTTCATTAAAACCCTTGGATTTCAATAGTAGAAATATTAAAAGTTTTGTCACGTAGATCATTATTGTTCATATAACATAATGATGGTTTTTCATTTGCAATGAACTCACTTTACATTATGTAGCGCTAGTTTTTCATTTTTCACTAAAATAATTTTGTGTCCATCACAACTACCTATATATTGCATCTAGAATGACGACTTTGTCCCCGGGGCATGGTACTTGTTAGTGAGAGTCCTAGAGCTAATCATTTGATCACTACAACAAAAATGACTTTCCGCAGCGCGTTA
>NW_027432257.1:0-9105 GCF_044706935.1 Curcuma longa
TCACTACAACAAAAATGACTTTCCGCAGCGCGTCATCCGCAGCGCACATCATAGGCGCGCTGTTAATAGTTGCTTTGACGGCGCGCCCAATAAAATGCGCTGCGGATAATATTATATTTTTATCAACCGCAGCGCGCAACAATAGTACGCTGTTAAAAATACTTTTAACAGCGCACATTGTACGCCGTTAAAATTATTTTTAACAGCGCATATTGTGCGCCGTTAAAAGTATTTTTAACAGCGTGCAATGTGCGCTGTTAAAAATTTATATTGACAGCGCACATTGCACGCGGTTAAAAATATCTAAAATCTCTAAAATCCCTAAATTATAATTATAAGTATATTATTTTTAATTTCTTTAACAAAATCCCTAAAACCCTCCCTATCCCGCCCGATAATCCCTCATCCCCGCGCTCCCTCGCGATATCCCGCTCGCATTTTCCTTCCCACCTTCGCCCGCTGCCCTAATCTCGCAAATTCCTGCTTCCCCGCCCGCGATATCCCTTCCCACCTTCGCCCGCTGCTCGCAAAATCCTGCTTCCCGCCTGCTGCCATAATCACTTCTCTTCTGCCCTAATCGCGCCCTGCCCTAATCAATCGCGCAAATCCTGCTTCAATCCCGCTTCAGCCGATCCGGCGCTGCCCTCCTAACGCGCGCTGCCCTAATCAATCGCGCAAATCCTGCTTCAATCCCTCCGCGCGCTGCCCTAACGCGATCCGGCCCTCCTCCCTCGCGCGATCCGCCGCTCACCCTCCTCCCTCTATCGCGCTCCGTCGTCGTCGCCAGGTATCGGCTGTTTTTTTTCATCTTCTTCTGTTAAGGTTGATATGCACCCGCTGTTTTTTTTTTCATCTTCTTCTGTTAAGGTTTTTTTTTCATGACTCGGCTGTTTTTCATCTTCTCTAATGGTACACCACACATGCAGCGATTCTTTAGCTAGATGATTAACATAATTGTGGAGCTATACCTTCTTATAGATGCAATAAACTCTTGCTTGGACATGAGCATCATTTTCTCAATCTCCTGGCTGTAATTACTCACCTGCATAATTAAATTTTGTTTATAACAGAAAAAAAGTTGTGCATTATAAGAGCTAAAGAGTGAGAGGAAGGGGAGGGGAGATGGTGAGGTTAAGTGTTATTTATAATAAATAGCTATAGGTTGCACCCAGGCCCTCAGTTCGGTAGATGCTATGTAAGAATCTAATAATTTATTAGAGTCTATGCATGTTTGTGGATTCCATCTTGTTTCATTTAACTAAATAATCACTTTCTATTTTGCTTTTAGTTGATGCCAAATGTGATCCCAATATTGCTTATTAGGTTTTTTTGGATCTGATCTTACTCTTTAAATTTATTTCTCGAACGTTTGGTTAATTATATGATACTGGTTACTGATGGTTATGAATTCTATTTTTTTTTGGAGTTGTTTTCTGATCTTCCATTGGTTATGTTTTTTTGTTGGGATTGGCAAGTCGAAGGATAAAAGCTTTTCATTTTGTTGTGGAGTTTTTCTGGAAGATAGTTGTGAATATGATACAGAAGTAAAAGCTGGAGTCTTTGAAGAAATATCTAGTTCTACTTGCAAGAATCTTTTAGTCACAATTTGCAAATAGTTCTTTTATGCTTTCTTCTTAATTATCTATGAAATTGCTCCATTATTAAAAATAGTTTATTGTTTTCTTTGCTCTTTCAGAGCCATTGTAGCTGAAGTTTTAACATGTGGATCGACATCATTAGTTCAAAAGTAATAATCTAACTCCTTTCGGAGACAAACAACAAACGGAGAGAAAAAAACTTTTCAACCCTTTGTTCCCTTCTCATTCATCTTCTTCTCTTGTTTACCTTCAATCCTTATGTTATGCTTCTTTTGGATGCAAAGGTTTATTCTTGATATGGTTATGAGGTGGAGAAACTACCTGCATTCTATAAACCATCGAGCATTCAAATTCATCAGCATAAATACCTTTGTGATTTATACTAAATTTGTGCTTTCTCTCAAAATCTTAAATAAACAAATTGTATTTATGGGTTTTCAATAATCCTGACCCTTTTGAACTGCCTCATGTATCAAAGCATTAGATAGCAGTAAAATTCATTGTTTGTTTGCTTCGATTTCCAAATTAACTGCCCTTTGTCTTCTTATCTCTTGCTTTATCTTATTATTTCCTCAGATCAATCCTGTTCCATAACAGGAGTTTCTTATCATTTATCTAACCAAAATTGTAAGGCCCTCAATGCCCAACATAATTTGTATGCTTTTGTCTCTGGAACACTTGGCTATTTGTTATTTATTCACATATGCATGATATGGATGAGAATCGATAAGTCTATTAACTCTTCATGGTTCATTTTTGAGTTTAGTAATACTTGTAACTGACAGACCAAAAGATCTAAGTTATTCATCACTACAAAGTAACTCAATTGAATTTATCAAGGCTAAATGTAGTTTCTAATGTACCATTCTAAGCATGATGTGGCTACCTTATTCTCTCTTTATGTTTTTGTTTTTTCAGATTATGTGATGATGGAGAATTGTTCGAGAGAATTTTGTCAAGGTACTCTTTTTTTGTATATGACTGGTCTGAGGCTTTCATCACTATGCCATCTCAAGGTACACTTCTTTTGCCCTCCAAATTTAAATTTATTAACAAGCTATGAAGTTACTTGTTGTGATTACAAATAACTGCAGAGTTCTCTAAATCCTATCTGAAATTCTTCGCTTTAAATGACTATGGAATTGTTACCTCTGCTTGTCTTTACCCTTTTGGTGTCGAACGTTATAACCAGGCAATACTTCATATTACAGTAAAAAATATCATCTGGAGAAATGAAATTCGAGTGTAAGTTCATGATATCTATGATCCTACTTTTACAGGAGGCCTTTCTCTGTAAAATACGGCAATGTTAGGAATAATCTCGTTGATCATTTATTCCCTTCATGGTTCAGGTCATTGATGAAGTTGCCATCTAGTGTGTATTGTAGTAGCCAAAAGACATAGTGATAAAGTTTCTAGTATCTTGAGTTCCTGTTGAAGGATTAAAATTTTTGGTGCTGCACATCTTTAAGGCATTAAGTACATATATGCCCACACAACTTTTCTCAGCAAACTAAATTCATATCTTGTTGCATTTAGATTTTGTTCCCATGTCCTACAGTGCTTTGTTAGGATTACATGTGCATGTCTTTGCAACATTTCAATTTTCTCACTATGGCTTTGATCTTGGTTCAGATATTGACGATGATCTCTACTATTGATGACCTAAATTATCCAGAGAAGACACAAACTTACTATGTAGTTAATGCTCCATATGTCTTCACAGCCTGTTAGAAGGTACATATATTTTTTAATTTTAGCAAATTTTGATTTTTTTTTTCTGAGTGATATCTCTAGTCTGAGTAAGATGAGATGGTGCTTTCCATTGATCTGATGCTTGGTTAGGTTGTGAAACCTCTTCTGCAAGAGCGAACGAGAAAAAAGGTTCAAGTACTTCATGGTTGTGGCAGAGATGAGCTGTTGAAGGTAAGAAAACGCATATGTTTGCAATAACCAGGATATGTTGTGCAAAAGCTTGTGCAATTACTTGTTTACAAACTTGTTTGCGATCGATCGTTCTCTAATTTACACCCTATCTGCAGATTATGGACTATGCTTCTCTTCCTCATTTCTGTCGAAGCAAAAGAAATGGCACAAGTTTTTGTTGCAATAACCAGCAATGTATTCAAGCTCTGACATCAATGGGCTGGTATCCTATCCTGTTGTTGATGAATGATCACTTAGTGCCACAAACCATAACTATGCTATACAATGTTATTTTTTTTGAGCAGTTTAGATGTTTGCCTCGTGTATAGTTTCCTGAGTTGTAATAGATAAAGATGTTAGAAAAGTGTGGCAGTCTGCCATTGACATTGACATTAATTGTGGAACAAATTATTTTCATGAGTGAAAAAATGTGAATGTTATATAATTGTTGGATTATAAATGTGTAATTTTTATAGTATTTGTGTATGGTATTTATATTATTAATTATTTGAGTTTATAATTGTGATTTGAATGATTTAATTATTTTATTTCATCCACAGCGCACATTGCGCGCTGCGATTGATCACATCCGCAGTGTGCATTGCGCGCTGCGGAAGCTCTCAGTCGCAGCGCGTAATACACGCTGTGGAAGCTCACATCCGCAGCGCACATTGTGCGTTGCGGATGCGATCATCCGCGGCGAGCATTGCGCGCTGCGGATGTGAGCTTCCGAAGCGCGCAATGCACGCTGCGGATGCCTAATGACTTTTAACAGCTTGCAACTGTGCAGCGTGCGATGTGCGCTGCGGATAGCATATTTGCGCACTGCGAAAAGTCATTTTTGTTGTAGTGTATTTTCTGCTACATACTTAAAGATTTCTAAAATAAGATTTCAAAAATAAGTGAAAAAGTGAAGCACGCATCTAGCACTCTAAACGATCCTACAATTGGTATTAGAACGGGGGCGCTTTGAACTGGTGAAACCACCAATCGAGCAAGAATTTTTTTAACTTATTTTTTCATTCATTGATCAAGTAGTCTGAATTGGTGCAATTACCTCTTTTGACAACTTGTTTAATTTTTTTGAAATTGCTTGAATTTAATGCAAATACCACTCGAGCCATAGTTCCAACACTACTAATCCAAAACCAAACCTTGGTACATTTTATTTTAATTTTTTTTGTGCAAGAGACTATTTTTATGGCTCAACAAGAAGGGTTCAACACTTCTCGTTCACCACTTTTCGATGGAACAAACTTCAACTCCTGGAAAATGCGGATGGAGCAATTTCTAAAAATGAAAATTTATACGTGGATCATCATCAAGAAAGGATTTACCTTGCCGATTGATGAACTCGAAGAAATGCTAGAAATCACTACAAGAAAAACAGTCATAGACATCGGTTTTCCACCAGTGTCTATGAGAAAATCGACCGTTGTCTATGAAGGCGCTATAAAAGGTCTGACATTTTAGACATCGATTTGTAACCGGTGTAGTATCAATTAACAACATCGATTTTCGAATCGGTTATTTACCGATGTAGTATCACTCAACGACATCGCTTCCAAACCGATGTCATTGATGCTAAAACTGTTGTAATAACACTTAACGACAACGCTTCCAAACCGATATCATTGAATCTAAAACTGTTGTAATAACACTTATTTTTTTAATGTTGTTTGTAAATTATGATCGAGCAAGAGTGACATCAATCTAATTCCCAATAGTACAAAATTATCATAATATTATAAATTCACCCAACAAATCACAAATAGAAAAGCACCGATGTATTTAATCACCTCAATATTTACAAATAACCAAAAGTAACCAACACAAATATTCTTCTTGCAACATATTACACATTCCATGAAAAAAGCTAATAGAGATACACATCAAGTCAATATCCACAAATTACATTCCATGAAAATGTATGCATCCTCCATGCAAGGAAAGTCATCCATTGCTCATGCCACACAACACATTTTCTAATGTATAAAATTGACCATTGTGTTGACAATGTAGTCCAACTTAAGCTGAAGCCTTTAGGGTCACAAAATAGTGGAGTGTATCATATTAGTTCATGTTTTTTCTTGAAGGTTTGCTCAAGCCACCATCTGAAAAGAAACAATGCGATTGAACATAGGATGAAGCCTTTAGTGTAACAAAACAGTGAAATATATCAAATCAAACTAAAACAATGTATTAGATCAAGCTTTATCTAAGCCCCACAAAGTTTTTCAATAAAAAATGATACAAAATAAACACAAAATAAGAGAAATTATTTACCGGTGTAGTAATCAGGACCCTCTTAAACTTGTATTTCCATTTCATTCTTGTCCGTGTCTGCTTTAGCAAGTAAAGTGTTCTAGAACTTGTTGAACAAGTAAAGTGATAAAGCCAAGAAAAATTATATCTGATAGCTAATATGCATGATAAAGTGTCTTACAAGTGAAAGCTTAAATATAGTTTCCATGCTCTTAAACAATTCCTTGTCGCCAACACGAGAAGCAATTCCAGCAGCAACTGCATCTCGTAAGCCTATGACACCCTGTAAAATCACAGAAATTAAGTTTTATTAGGATTAAGTAGAGATGAGAAATATTTTCACAAGCAATAAAAGCATGTTCTTGCAACTATCAAAGCTCCTATAGTCCTTCCAGGAATCACATCCAGAATCTGACGAGCTCTTGCTATTGCATCTCCACTGCATATTAAGTATAGTTGCATCAGTAAGTAGGGGTGGGAAAAAATACCGAATTTTCGGTATACCGCACATACCATACCGATATTTACCGTCCATATCGAAAATTTCGGTATACCGAAAATTTTGGTACGGTATAATACCGTACCGAATTTTTCGGTATCGGTAATGGTACGAAATTATTATTGTTCGGTATTTCGGTATACCAACATTTTCGGTATAATACCGTACCAAAATTATCAGTATACCAAAATTTTCAGTATTTTCGGTGTAATATACTGAAAATTCGGTATTTCGGTATTTCGGTATACCGAAAATACTGAAATTCCGGTATATCGAATTTTCGGTATGGTAACAGTATAGATTTTTTTTATGTCGAAATTTTCGGTACGGTATACGGTATCGTATGCAAAATTCGGTATATAGTACCGATCCAGCCCTATCAGTAAGGTGAGATGAAAAGGCACCACATTGTGAATCCAAACATCTTTAAACATTTAAAGTAACTATTAATATCCAATAAGATTGAAAAAAATTTAAAACTCAAAATTTTAAATTGTTCCAGCAGTGATCGATTTTTTGTCCAGTTACTTTTATATTAATGGCTATTGGCCATGCCAAAAAGCAAAGAGCAATGGCAAAGACAAACATCTATGCGTCACAGTATTGTTAAAATTATTTAATTCAACAGAAGTGCATGCAGAGTCACTGCTCAAATGTACCTGAACAAAGCATGAGTTTCACTTTTGTCCAAAAGAGGTGGATGATCACACAGGACAAGAACCTAAATAGGGCATTAAGTATAAGTGGGAAACTAAATTGCATTCACTAGTAGAAACAGTTATATACCCACCTCGCGGAAAAAAGTGATAGCCTTTTGACCAAGAGACTGGGGATTCCCAACATTAAAGTAAAGTATCTGCCAATGAGAATCCAGAATTTCAATGAATTTTTGGGAGAAAAAGCTAATCTGAGCTAAAAGAAAATCAAAATGTGAAATGCTCTATGAACAACAACCATCATATTAGATTAAAAGTAAACTTTGCTGTGCACTAAAATCTGCAAATGACAAAAAGAACAAAAAATAAATAAATAAACAAACCTCATTGAATGAATGAGACCCCGACTTGTTTAGTAACTCATGCTGTAATCGCTGTAATATCTCACAAGGAATGTAGCCGATGCATGATAATCATAAGATTTATTTATTAGTGAATGGGAGTCTTGGGTTTTCAAATACTAAAGCTAAGGACATGGAATGAGAATTAATGAAATCAATAGAAATGGAAATTCATTAAACTACGACACGAAGGAAACAATAGCCAACATGAAGCAAGGCACTAAAAGAAATGTGAACATGCTAAACTACAACTGTGAAGGAGTTCATGGAACCATAAAGAAAGCATTCTAACCTAATCTAATCTAATCTACGTGTATTCCAACAAAATAACAATCTATCACTAACATTGAATTGAACTAAAGCATTGCAAGAATTAAATAAACTAAAATGCACATTAATTGAAATGACAAAAGTGTAAGGGGAATTTTATCGAACATCTAACAAGCATCAATCAATTACAACTAAATGCATGACATCTTAAACATAGAACTCATATTATTTACAATCATTCAAATATGGAGATCAACCTAGAACAAATCAACACATTCAACATGAAGATCAACTAACAACCAATTAGATCTAATCAACTCGTCGAATGTTACGATCCGAATGGAGAGAGGGCTGCTATTGGATGAACGGAAGATGGGCTGCTGTCTGGTGGTGTGAAGGTGCGGATCTGAGGAGGAAGGCTGCTATGGGATCACTGATCAGAGGAAGAAGCTGTCCGGATCGAAGATGAAGTTGGGAAACCTCAAGAACTCGTAGATCGAAGGCTGGATTTGATGGTTGGGATGATGGTGCAGCTGCTGTGATGGAGAGGAAGATGGCTTTCGGTTGCGGATGAAAAGGAGAAGGATGATGGCTGGAGGAAGGGAAATACCCCTGACCTTTATTTGGGCTTGTGGTGGAGGTTGGCATCGATGAGATACGTCGGTGAGGAGGTGGGATGACATGGAGTCGACCGTCGCTTGCTTGAGGTATGGATAGGGTTGAGGAAGGGAAACCCCACGACATCTGGTTGTTGGGAACGGTTGGGCAGAGGGCTACTGGCAGGACGACGAACGGCGCGGCGACGGCGTCGAGAGGAGGGGATCTTTGGGAAGGAAGGGGAGGCGCGGCAGGGATCGCGAGTTAGGAATCGCGTGGTTTTAAAATAGAATTGTCGGATTTTAAATTTTTTTTCAGCGTACCTGCGCTGTCGGATAGAGAAACCACTGCCTCATCAACCAAGGGTGGAAGAAAGAGGCCAGGAGAAGACGGGCTTCGTCGCCGATGGAGCAGGAGTGGGAAGCGCAAACGTCGGGTTTAGGGGTTTTGGGAAGCGCACAGTGGAAGTCGGGTGTAGGGGTTTTGGAAGCGCGCAGTGGAAGTCGGGTTTAGGGGTTTTGGAAGCACGGTGGGATGTAAAAATATTTGGGGGGAGAGAGAGAAAAGAAAAAAGCGAAAATATACAACGATTTTAAATCGTTGTTATAGCTTCCAAAACCGTTGTTGTCGTTACAAAAAAGCGCACATAGACAACGGTTTTCAAACTGTTGTCGTAGTCTTCAAAAACCATTGTTGTAGTCCCAAAATAGCGGACATAGACAACGATTTTAAAATCATTGTTGTAGTCTCCAAAAACCGTTGTCGTAGGCTCCAATCAACCTCTCAAAGACATCGGTTTTTGTTAAAACCGTTGTAAAAAAGTAAAAGACATCGGTTTTGGCATAAAACTGATGTCTTTTGAGTGTTGTTAATTATCGATTTTCGTGTAGTGA
>NW_027432258.1:0-2937 GCF_044706935.1 Curcuma longa
AAATCTCCCAATTGCTGTACAAGCTTCTTGTTTGCTTTAAATTCTCGCAGGGTTTGTGTAAAATACCGAAAACCAAGGGGGTTTAATGGAAAATGTGGAGGGTTAAGTAACTAAAGGGTTAACGGATCTTAAGCCAACCCGTTAAACCGGAACCCGAATGCGACAAGATCCGAAAATCGCGATTCCTCTTGTTGCCGAGGGTAGATCGCCTTCCTCCTTCTCCCGATCGCTCATCTGTTCCTCCTCCTCTTCTCCCTCCTTCGTCGCCGCCGACCCTGCCGACGCCGCGTTGCCCTACTGTTGGATCTCGACTCCTGTTGTCTTATCTTCGCATCTTGACTCGCGATCCCTTTTCCTCCTCCCCAATCACTCGATCGTGTTGCTTCGAAGATGGTGTCGATGATGCGGAGATATCGCCGGCCATCAGAACTCCGACCGACGAGTGCGAGTTTTGATCTGTGGGCTGGAACCAGTCGGATAGCAGTGGTAGGCGAGACTCGAAACAGGGGAAGCTTGGATCTAAAGGGGAACTTGATCGGTAAGTTGCGATCTTGGATTTTTAAGGTTTCTTGTGGAGATCTCTATAGTTTTCGTTTAGGGATGTTGATTTCTGAATTGATGGGATCACAGATTGCTGGATTGAGCAAATCCATTGGGTTTGGCAGCGAGCTTGGTTTGGACCGGGAAGAAGAAGTTGAGCTAGGGATCTTGGAGAGATCTGAGGTGAGATTCTCTTCTTGAATTCGATTATCTTTGTGTCAATAAGGAATTTAGGAGCTAGATTGATCAGATTTGTTGAAGTTGGCCAATTTGTGGTGTCTTGTTCGGTTAGTTGTTGTTGGGTTGTAGGATGTTGGTTGAATTTCCCTGATGCTGTTGATCGGGATTGCTTGGTGAAGTTCTGTTTCATTAGGTTCCGTGTGGTTGATTTGTTCATGGCTTTATAGTATGGTGTTTTGTTTAGAAATAGATGGAACAAAGGTTGATTAAGTTTAGATTTATTTCCATGTGCTCTTACAGATTGCTTTGGTCAGAATGAGATTTATCCTGTTGTTAGGTTTTGGTTGACTTGCTTATTGTGGATCTGTTGTGAGGATGGTGAAGGATTTCTTATTTATGTTGAGTTGGTTAGGGTTGTTGAGTTTGCCGATTAGAGGTTGTTGTCCATTTAAATTTGGTTAAGGCTAAATATGGAACAGGTTGATTGGAGTTGGTTAGGTTATTGTATCGTAGTTGTTGTTGATAGAATTAAATGCTTATAGTAAATATATAAGTGTAATTCGTGAGTGTTGTTTGTTTAAATGGCAGGGAGTTGATCTGTTGATCCTGCTATATACGGAGCTCGTATTTGGGGGGGATTATTCGACGTGCGTTATATCAGGTGGGTACTCCTGTGTTTGGTCAACACAGGTCTACTTATTCGTAAGTGCATGACTTTGTACTTATCTTGTTGATATTCTCGTTGTATCTGTTAGTTGCCTTGTTGTTATATATTATCATACTCGTCGCTTGATACTTACTGGTTGACCTTTGCATGATCTGATATTATCCTGTTGCTACCGTTGCTTGATTATTAGTCGTTGATATTTAGAATTGAAACTTAAGCTGATACTTTGACCTTAGTTCTGTTAGAAGCCTAATACCTTGACCCTAGTTCTATTAGAAGTCGGATACATTGACCCTAGTTCTGTTAATTGTTTGATACTGGATACCTAGACTTGACACTTATAGTTGACACCTTGTTGTGGTATTAGTTGTTGATACCTAGACTTGATACTTATAGTTGATACCTTGTTGTGATACTAGTTGTTGATACCTAGACTTGATACTTATAGTTGATACCTTGTTGTGGTACTAGTCGTTGATACTTAGACTTGATACTTATAGTTGATACCTTGGTACTAGTGTTGTACCTGGTTGTTGATACCTTGTTGTGGTACTAGTTGTTGATACCTAGACTTAATACTTATAGTTGATACCTTGATTTGGTTATTGATCTATGATACCTTGTTGTGAGTTCTTGTTGTTGACCTATATCGTTGACCTATTGGTTCTAGTGTGTGGTCTATCTGATCTATCATTATTCATCTATCCTGTTGCTATGCGTGCGATTTACCTAGTTGATACCTAGCGTTACTCGTTGTCAGACACGTATGAGTTGACCTTTGATTGGTCTATCCGTTGTCAGTACAGTCTCGAGTTATACCATTGACCTGTGAGGACTCATACTGATTCGTGTTGATTATGTTGAGTTGTTGTGGTTGTTAATTGTTGAGCTGAGCATCATAACATTGATAGCATGTGTGAGCATTGTAGCACTGTGTGGGTGTGATCATTGTAGCACTGTGTGGGTGTGACCATAGTAGCACTGTGTGGGTGCGATCATTATAGCATTGTGTGCATGCTACCAAGACTGGCCCTCCTGAAGACTGCCCTTCCCCTTACGTGTAGTTAGAGTTGATGTGGTTGCCTTTTTATTGTAACGACCCGGCCCCTCGGCCCCTTGGGCGGCCCAACTAGCGGCCCAATCCGGCCCAACTAGCGGCCCGCCTGACCCTATGTCGCGATCGACGACCCTCGGAGTCGTTACTACTAACTAGTTCTCATCTGGCCAGCGGATTTTTGCTTCCCCCTAGATTTTCGAACTCTAGACCTCCAGGATAAGTACTAGAGTTATGATCCTAGCCAAGTGAGAGTCACTTGAGGACGGCTATTTTTACAACCAGTACTTATCCTGAAGGTCTCTAGAAGTTCGAATCCTGGGAGGCAAAAATCCACTGGCCAGGGGTGGAGCTTGCTTTTAGTAACGACACGGCCGAGGGTCGTCGATTGACGACATAGGGGCCGCCAAGGGGGCCGTGAGTTGGGCCGCCCAGGGACCGCCGATTGGGCCGCTAGTTGGGCCGCCCAAGGGGCCGGAGGGGCCGGGTCGTTACA
>NW_027432259.1:0-2537 GCF_044706935.1 Curcuma longa
TGTTGATGCAGTTTTGTTCCGATTGTTGTTTTGATGTTGACACAGATTTAAGTTCAGTTAAGAATTAAGTTCAATATATTCAGATTGACCGATACCGGATGGAGTCGGAGAGGGCTCGGTAGCTCGTTCTCCGACTCACGCAGGGCTCGGTAGCTCGTTCTCTGGACCGGGTTGATTCAGAGAGGGCTCGGTAGTCGTTCTCCGGACTAGGTCAGAGAGGGCTCGGTAGCTCGTTCTCTCCCGAATGAAGTTGGAGAGGGCTCGGTAGCTCGTTCTCCGGACTAGGTCCGAGGGCTCGGTAGCTCATTCTCTGGACCGGATTGGTCAGAGAGGGCTTGGTAGCTCGTTCTCTGGATTAGGTCAGAGAGGGCTCGGTAGCTCGTTCTCTGGACTAGATGAAGTGGGAGAGGGCTCGGTAGCTCGTTCTCCAGATTAGGTCAGAGAGGGCTCGGTAGCTCGTTCTCTGTACCAGACTATGGTCGGAGAAGGCATGGTAGCCTATCTTCGGACCGGATCATTATCAGAGGAGGCTTGGGAGTTTGTTCTCTGATTACGTGATCCAGTGTGGTTGGCTCGGGTGAGACCCAAGTTAATCTGATTAAGTTTTGATTTAGGGTTTAAGGTTTGCTTTGTTTTAATCGATGAGTGAATCGATTAACCAAGGATAAGTTGGTTAATCGATCAGCTGATCGATTACAGAGCATTCTGTAAGATATCAGAAAACCCACAAAATGCACCATAATCGATTGGGCAATCGATTATGGTCTACAGTAATCGATCGGTCGATCGATTACAAGCTTATTGAGGAACCCTACTCGCGACAGGTAATCGATCACCTAATCGATTACCATACCTTAATCGATCAGGTGATCGATTAAGGGCTATTGTAATCGATTGCTTGATTGATTACACGGTTTACAGAGGAGAGAATTACGATGTTTAATCGATTGTTTGATCGATTAAGATATCTCTGATCGTTTCTGCTCTGATTTCTGATTGTTCTGATATACTGTGCTAATCCGTTCTGAGATTTGCAGATAGAATTTGAATTTAAACGAAGAACAGGGTGAGTCAATGCTTAGCTTTCGACAATGGCAGTTTGTCGAGCTTGGGTTTTCAGGTAAATGACATGGCGAGACTCTGAGCTGCACGGGAGGTTGATCAGTGAGTGTGCTGATAGGAGCTTGGTGCTGGTAAGCTCAGATGGCTCAGGCTGGTCATGGTGCAGTGGACTCAGAGTCCGTTTGAACAAGCAGGCTAAAAGGAAGAAATGAAGGAGAAGGAAAAAAAAAACTCTAACGAATAGCTTTCTGTGTGCTTGTGCTTGGGTGTTCTTCGCTTGCTCACGATCAGTGCTCTCCTTCCTTGAAGCTCTCGGCCTGAGGTGGTGCAAGGAGTGGTGCCTTGCTCTCGGGAAGTTGCTTGCGGTTTTGATCCATTTATTGAGGCTGTGCTGTAAGCTCCTTGTTTTGTTTGCCTCAATCTTTGTTCTCCTTCTATAATCTCTGTGCTTAACTCATCTATTTGTGAGATTGGTTGTGGAGAGGTAACTCCACCGAAAAGGAGATTCATTTAGCCGGATTCATCCGGGATTTGATCTACCGAAAATCAAGGGATCGTCCATCTTACGGACACGCCGAGGAGTAGAGGCAAGTTATCCCCGAACCTCGTACATCTTGTCTCCCTTGTTTTTAGTTTGTTAGCTATATTTTCCACTGCGTACTAACGTGTTTGTAGGAGAAAATCGATTTTCGGAAGGAGGCTATTCACACCCTCCCTCTCTAGCCATCTCCGATCGTCAACAATAAGTAGTTAATTTTATTTCAACTTTTGTGTCTTCATTTTCTAGGAACAGTAAATGTGTTACCGTTCCTTTCCTCTTCTTGTAAAAGGTGAGGCTCTTTCTTGTTGTGAGAAAGAGTCTTTTAGTGGATTGCCCATCAAAAATAGTCAATGACTGCAAGCCTTGGAGTAGCAGCTAGAGGCTGCGGACCAAGTAAAATAAATGTGTCATTACTTTGTGGTCATTACATACATAAAGATTTCTAAAATAAGATTTCAAAAATAAGTGAAAAAGTGAAGCACGCCTCTAGCACTCTAAACGATTCTATAATTGGTATTAGAACGGGGGCGCTTTGAACTGGTGAAACCACCAATCGAGCAAGAATTTTTTTAACTTATTTTTTCATTCATTGATCAAGTAGTCTGAATTGGTGCAATTACCTCTTTTGACAACTTGTTTAATTTTTTTGAAATTGCTCGAATTTAGTGCAAATACCACTCGAGCCATAGTTCCAGCACTACTAATCCAAAACCAAGCCTTGGTATATTTTATTTTAATTTTTTTTTGTGCAAGAGACTATTTTTATGGCTCAACAAGAAGGGTTCAACACTTCTCGTTCACCACTTTTCGATGGAACAAACTTCAATTCCTGGAAAAGGCGGATGGAGCAATTTCTAAAAATGAAAATTTATACGTGGATCATCATCAAGAAAGGATTTACCTTGCCGATTGATGAACTTGAAGAAATGCTAGA
>NW_027432260.1:0-24961 GCF_044706935.1 Curcuma longa
AAAATACTTTATAAATTGTTCTTTTAACTTGGAACAACCTCTAAGACACATAGGGAGATTGCCTTGTAGTTAACGAGGGGCCCTAAGGGAGTGTCTGATTTAGGGGAGTCCAAATTTAAAAGTTCAATTGAAAATTATACTTAAAAAAAATCTTAAGTTATTTGCTCTGGCTGATTTAGATTAACCTCTAAGACACTTAGGGAGTTTGCCTTGTGGCTAACAAGGAGCCCTATGAAAGTGTCAGATTTAGGGGGAGATCCAAATCGAAAGAGTAAAATTAATTTAAAAATTATTTTCCCTAAAATTATTTTCAAAATTATTATATATTATCGTTTTATTTTGGGTCAAACCCTAAGACACATAGGGAAGTCGCTTTGTGGTTAACAAAGAATCCTGAGGACGTGTCTGGTTCAGGGGGAGACTCTGAATTAAAAAGATAATAACTAGTTTTTCAAAAATCTACCTATTTTGAAAACACTCTTTCAAAAATCATTTTAAAAAATAATATTTTAAAAATTATTATTATACATTATTCTTTTGACTTAGAATCAAACCCTAAGACACACAGGGGAGTTTGCTTTGTGGTTAACAAAGGGCCCTGATGACGTGTCTAGTAAAGGGGGAGATTCTAATTTAAAAAGGATAATAAATAGTTTTTCAAAAATTATCTATTTTAAAAATACTTAGTTTCAATGAAAATCATTTTAAAATTATTTCAAAACTTATTATCCATTATCCTTTTAAGTTGAGTCAAACCCTTAGACACACAGGGAGATTACTTTGTGGTTAACAAAAGACCCTGAGGATGTGTCGGGTTAAGGGGGAGATTCTGACTTAAAAGAATAATAACTAATTTTTCAAAAATACCTATTTTTCAAAACACTTTTGAAAACTAATTTAAAAAATATCTTCAAAATCTATTTTGAAAATCAAAACTATATATTTTATAAAAACTGAGTTTTGAAAAATTAATTTAAAAGACTTAAAAATTATTTGGAATTTTTTAATCTACTATGGTCTTTCAAGAAATGTCAAGACTTAAACGTGACCATAGGCATTACCATTATTGTTGGTGCAAGAGAGAATGAGACTTAAATGTTAAAATCTTTTTGATGTATGAAAAGGGGGAGAAGGGACCTTAAGTTAATAATCTAGATTTCTCCCAGAAAATTAAACCCTGACCTATATTAACTTAAGAAATTGTCAAACATCAAAAAGGGAGAGATTGTTGGTGCAAGATGCACTAAGATCTTGCCTAGAGTTTCGATGTTTGACAATACACCTAAGTCGGTCAGTTTGACCAAGGGTTGATCCAAACAGGACTTGATGTTTGGATGTGTGGAAGTGAGTGAGAAGAAGTGAGTGAGAAAACCTAGTCGGTTAGACTAGGCAGTGGAAGTCCTAATCTGGAAGATTGGGCAAGGGAAGTCCTGGTGAGTGAAGCTGGGCAAGGGAAAGTCCTAGTTGTAGGCTAGGCAAAGGGAAGTCCTGATTTGGAGGATCAGGCGGAAGTCTTGGCAGAGTCAAAGTGCACCAGGTAGAGTCTGGACTTGGTCAGGAGGACCAAGTTGCAGCAGAAGGCTGGGCTTGGTCAGGAGGACCAAGCTGCAGCTAAGGGCTGGACTGATCAGGAGGATCAATTGCAATACAAATCCTGGGGGGCAAGGACAGAGCCGAGCACAAGTCCAACAAGTCTGGAGGACTTGGTTGGCATAAATTCTCCTGAGTGGAGTGGGTAAGGGCGCGTTTCCAGAGTGGAACAGGAGATGTCAAACTAACCCAGGATTTCGGTAGAAATCCGAAGTTAGACCCACAAGGTAAAGACTAGATTGGCTTGGTTGTTTCATGCTTGTTTTGCAGGAACCATAATGCAGGGTCAACTTCAACGGGTCATAACTTTTGACTCGGAACTCAAAACGAGGCACGGTCGGATGCGTTGGAAAGCCCTTTTAGAGATCTACAAAAAAAGTTTCTGGAGTTGACTCAGAGAGTCGACTCAAGGGCTGGAGTCGACTCAGAAGTGCATTTGAGTCGACTCGGGCGGCAGATAACGAGTACAATCGAGCAGGATAAAGTTTTATCTACCACGTCAGCTGGAGTCGACCCAGATGGGCATCTGAGTCGACTCAGGACCATTATAAAAGGCTGTGAGCATGCAGAAACAAGCAATTTAAGCCAGAAAACCTCCCTGATCAATTAGTGGTGCTTCTGAACGCGAAAGGGATCAGACGCTTGCAACCGGGGAAGATCCAGGAGGAGTGTGCGGCGCTCAGGACTTCCAAAACGGCAAAAGTGTTTG
The DNA here is from genome assembly GCF_044706935.1 of Curcuma longa. Taxonomy (NCBI): domain Eukaryota; kingdom Viridiplantae; phylum Streptophyta; class Magnoliopsida; order Zingiberales; family Zingiberaceae; genus Curcuma; species Curcuma longa. Next base: position 2,300 of record NW_027432260.1, read on the forward strand.
AGTTTCTTTATTTCTGTCTTACCTTCAATTACTTATTTTGATTGTTATCTTTGGACTGTAAGATGGGTTTCTCCGCCTCCGAACAACGTTCGGAAAGGAGACCACTAGTGGACGGGCGCCTCCCAAATTAGGCCTTGGACGTACTAACCCTGGGGGGTTAGGAACCAAGTAAATCCCGCGGGTCCTTCTTTATTGTTTTCTAATATTCCATTGCAAGTTTTTATAGTTAACGAACGATTTTGAAAAAGAGACACGCGCTATTCACCCCCCTCTAGCGCGTACATCAATCCTACAGGTTTCAGTCAACCTGAAGCCTGAGTCAACTGCGAAGAAAGTGGATCGTGGTCTACGTGGGATCGACCTGAATAGGCATTCCAGTCGACCAGAAGGTATTATAAAAAAACTTCGACCAGAGGCTTCTCTACAATGAATTTAGTGCTTTCACGATCGAGTCTCGACGAGCCGACGGCGTCCTAAGGGAGCAGCAGCATCCATCCAAGTCGTCGTAATGCCGAAATTACACCAGAATGAGTTCTTTTTAGTTTGAATTATTAATACGATAAAGTTCTATTTTATCGTTAGCTTTTTATACTCGTTACAACTTGTTTTCATAAGGAAACAAGTTTTCATAGTGGATTGCCCTTACGAAAATGATTACAGATCGTGGGCCTTGGAGTAGTAGCCTTCAGTTGTGAATCAAGTAAAAAAATACACATGTCATTCTTGTTTGTTTACTTTACTATTTTTCCGCTGCAATCTGATTTAAGAAATTGTAACACTCAAATTTTTGAAATCGAGAAAAAACGCTTAAGCGCTATTCTCCCCCCCCCCCCCCCTCTATCGCTCACACGATCCTACACATGTTTCACTACCCCATTAGAGCCGTGAACCAACATAGTCATGGCTCAATCGCCAAGTCAGTCATAAAATTCCTTTGACGACCTATGGAAGGTTTTCTTCTGTTGCTCCCATCTACTATTTTCCCTGTCCTTGTAATTCTCTAACTCACCTGGAGTATGTTAACACAAGCAGTCGGCAATTCCTTCTAATGGACTTCTTCAGTCACCTTTTGTTCCGCCTATTTTTAATCTTGCTCCACTTGTACTCGGCTCCATTCTGACTCATCTAGCTTTCGATCGAGGGTGACTAGTTGCACCGACAGCATGGCCAATTCCATTCTAAGGGCCTCTACTTTTGCTCTCGCTTTCCCCAGTTCCTAGTTGAGAAGGGCAAACTAAATCTCCTTGGTCGACACTCTAGCCTCTAGATCGTGTATACACTCTTCTAACTCAACCGCTTGCTCCACGGCTACATCCGCCTTTGTCATCTCCGACTCTTGAGTTTGTTGGGTCAATTGGCCCTTGAGCTCGCTAGTCTAGTGTTGTATGATGGTAACACAAGCATGTGTCTCCCGTAGAGACTTGGGTAAGTAGGGCAAGGGGGTTGTCATTTCCAAGTGCTCAGTCCAAAGTTGTGATAACCAAGAAGGACATTAGAAGATTTACAAGGAGTCGAATAACAACATCCAAATACTTACCTGGGTCATGGTTAAGCCCTTGGAGTAGCTCAAAGCCGCCAGAGACTTGCATTTCGTTGCATCCCCTTTGGTGGCCCGGATATGGGCTAGATAAGTGTCGAGTGGGAGCGGCAACAGGAGGAACACGGTAGTGCATGGACACTATGCATACTAGGAATGGGGGAAGAGCCACCACTCGGTTTGGACGGAATCGGGGTCACGACAATGGTGGGACCCTACAACAATTTAGCCAGCTTATTGGAAGGCTCAACCTTCATGAGGAGCTGAGACTCGACTTGACCTCCCGATGTTTGAGCAATGGCCCCACGAAGAGGCTTGGTAGGGCCCACGAGGGAAGTGGTCTCGGGGAGGGAGCTGGTTCATTGTAGTCCACTTGAAGTAGTTGATTTCTCTTGGCATCATTTGTGTTTCTATTCGTGTCATTTGTCTTTTCATTAATTTAACAAATTCTTTTAAGAAGTTTGTATTGGTTGAACTAAAAATTATGTCATCTGCATAGATTTGGGCTATAAAGATTTCTTTTTCTATGGTTTTAACAAAGAGGATTGGGTCAATCTGTTCTTGATTAAAACCTTTAGACCTTTAGATACTAAGTGAGTTGATAATCTTTCATACCAAGCCCTAGGTGCTTGAATCCATATAAGACTTTCTTTAATTTATAAACATGATTTCGATGGTCTAGATCTTAAAATCTAGGTGGTTGACTTACATAGACTTATTTCTTAATAAAACTATTAAGAAATATGAACTTTGTTGGTGCAATCTTGCCCCAAGTATCATTTGATTTTAATGTTTGGCTAAATGAGTTTAAGTTAGGCAATTTTGATGGTCTAACATGTGTGAACTGAGTTAACAGGAAAGTCCAAGTTTGAAGTCTTGATAAATGGTGAAGTCCCGGAGGCGCGGCCTCTTGGCAAATGGTGAAGTCCCAGAGGTGCGGCCTCTTGGCAAAAGAAAAACTTAGCATGACGAAGCTGATGGAAACATCTCAAGCAAGTGCAAGGATGAGAAGTCGTGGGCTCGAAAGCATCTAAAGAGGGCACGAGGCTTATGGAAGATGTTTGAAGGTGTGAGTCTAGGCTAAGGGATGAAGAAGGAAGCTGAAAGGTGAGTTTCAACTTCATCAATCGACTGGGATTATATCAGTCAACTGGTGTCCTGATCTAAAACACACAGAAAGATTAGGCGAGTGAAAAGCAGAGATTAGTTGACTGGGTGAGTCATCAGTGGGCTGGGTGAGTCATCAGCCGACTGGTATTCGAACATTGGGGCTAACAGCTAGAGAAATAACGCAATCTACAATAGTCGTTGGAGTCCACCAGTCGACTGGTCCTGAGACAGTCAACTAGCATCGCAAAAATATAAAAAGACAGATTCAAGCTTAGAGATGCAAGAAGTGTTTTCATTCTCTCATCTCTATAAGATCTTCAAGCTTTGTCTTTCAAGTTCTTCCTCCAATCTTCTCTATACATCTGTAAGAGGAAGAGATCAAGTGTAAAGGTTTCTCCACCTTCAAAGTTGCTTTGAAAAGGAGAAAGTTCATAGTGGAAAGTTCTGATGGTGTGTGTGAATCTTTGGATTAGTCACCTCGAGGAGGTGGATACCAAGTAAATTGAAAGGGTTAGCATTGATTGATCTTAATTTTGTTTTTATCTTAACAATATTGTAGGCAAGAGCAAAAGTTGTTATTCACCCCCTCTAGCAAATGCAACAGTCCCAACAAACTTTACATCCATTTGATATAGCTTGAGTCTCTTATGAGCTGCATAGACTAGCAACAGCCTAATGGATTCGAGTCTAGCTACAAATGCATAAGTTTCATCATAATCTAGTCCTTCTACTTGATTAAATTTCTTAGCTACTAATCGAGTTTTATTTCTAACAATTTCACCTTTGTCATCTATTTTATTCCTAAAGATCCATTTGGTTACAATGATTGATTTTTTTTTGGCATAAGTACTAAGTCACAAACTTAATTTCATTCAAATTGGACTAATTCTTCTTGCATAACAATAATCCAATCTTGGTTCTTCTAGTTCGGTCATGTTTGAATCAAGTCTTGTTTCATAATCTTCTTGATTTGTCATATTTTGTTGATTATTTGATATTTGATTAGGTTGGTTAACATTATTTTCTTCATCAAATATAAGGTTAGTCGTTTATTCAACTTTTAGGGTATTTTTGTTATAAACTCTATACGGCTTACTAGTGTGGAATATCCTAGAAAGATTTCATTTGTTGTTTTAGATGTAAATTGGCCTAAATAGTCTTTTGTGTTTAGTATATGTACTTTACATCCAAAAACTTTTAAGTATTTTAGGTTGGGTATTTTATTATAATAAATTTCATAGGGGGTTTTATTATGATGTTTATTAATTAGAATCCTATTTTGAATGTAGCAAGCTGTGCTTATTGCCTCACCCAAAATTGATTAGATAATTATATTCATTTATCATTGTCCTCGCTGCTTCTTATAAGGTTCTATTTTTTCTTTCTACTATTCCATTTTGTTGAGGGGTTCTACAGACATAAAAATTCATGATGGTATCCATTATTTTGATAATATTCAATAAATTTATTATTTTTAAATTTCCTATCATGATCACTTCTTATTCTTTTAATTTTTATATTTTTTTATTTTCTATTAATTTACACAAGTTGGTGAATTTTTTAAATGTTTCATTTTTAATTTTTAAGAATTTTACCTAGGTAAATCTAAAGTAATCATCAATTATTACTAAGCAATATTGGTTTCTACATAGTGACTTAGCCCTATGTGAATCAAACAGGTCTAAGTGTAGAAGTTCAAGTATTGAATTAGTTTGATTTAAGTTGGTTGATTTGTGAGTTGATTTGATTTGTTTTCCTTGTTGACAGACATTACAAATTGTGTTTTCTAAGTTGATCAATTTTGGTAGACCTTTAACTAAGCCATTTTGACTCATTTTTTAGATGAGTCTTAAGTGAGTGTGACCTAGTCTCCTATGCCACAACTTAGTTTTCTCTTATTGTGTCAGTAGACACTTAATTGAGGAGCTTGGTAGATTAATTATGTAGATATTATTTTTCCTAATTTCTTAAGTGTTATTTTAGGATTTTTAATATTTTCAATTAAGCATTCAAAATTTAAAAATGTTACTAAGTAATCAACATCACACAATTGACTAATGCTAAGAAGATTAAACTCAAATTTATCAACTAATAGAACTTTACAAATAATAAAATTGGAACTTAGTTCAATATTACATATTCCAATTACCTTAAGTTTTTTGTTATTGTCGAATGCGACTGATCCTAGATTCTTGAATTTTAACTTGGTGAATTTTAATCTGTCTGTAGTCATGTGCTTGGAGCAACCACTATTTAACATCCATTGGCCAAATCTTTATGTTCCTACACATAAGATATTTGATTTGAATCCAACTTATATTTGGATTTTAAGATAATTGATTTTCACTTCTTATTTTCCATCTCACCCATTTTAGATTGTCAAGCATGTTAGTCCTATAGGTTTTGTGAGATGGTTATCAATTTTATTTTTAATTAATTCAATTTTAAAATTCTAAGATTTGATTGACCTTGAGTTAGATTCAAGTTTAATCGTTGATCAATTAAGTATGCATTTCAGGTTTTAGCTTCTAGGTCGTGGCGAGGCATAGAAGCCTTCTTGGGTTTCGAGCAATGATCACTTTCTAAGATAAACTAATTCATAAAATTATATACTTAGTTAACCTAATAAAAATCTTTGGTTTAACTAGTCTAGGGTTTGGTGAGGTAGCTTCAGTTAGTTTCACTTAATTAAGCAGACCAAGTAGGATACTCCTTACTCCACTTGACTACCTAGATCAAGTTTTCCTAATGTACTATCATCTCTCCCCACCCTAGTTTTAGGTTAGGCAAGTGTCAGTCAAGCCTTTGTCCTTATCTAAGTTTAGGTTAAATTTAAAAAATAAAGTTCAAAAAATAAAATAAAACATAACATTCAGTTTATCTAGCTAGAATGGTTTTTATATTGGCTCCCCCTAGATTATGACCCTTATAAGATCTGGTCAGATAATGAATCTAATCTTGGGAGACCCAATATTGATTCAGTCTGACTTGATTAGTTAAGATGGACTTGAGAATCCATACTTGAACTCGTTATCTATTTATTTGATTTACTAAAGATAAGTACGATTTGAATTGTGTTTTAGCCTTATATCCAAGTCTGAATCGATTATATACGGTCCTTTGAGTTTCAAGTATCATATTGAGGTACTTAAAACTCATGGTGAACCATTTCAATAACCCTTTAAGGTTTTCAACTTGAGTTTTCAAATTGAAATTTTCTTCCTCAAGTTGTTGGACTTGAGTGAAAGTTCTAATTTGAACTTGCTCGGTTGAAATCCTTAAGTCAGTCTTCTCCTTAAGGGCTTTGACCTTCTTTTAGAGAGACTTGACCTGGATATTTAATTTGGTTAGCTCATGAGTCAAATCACAAATTAAGGAATATAATTTTTTTCACTAGGGGAGAGTCTACCTCGTTATTGAAACCATCTGAAACAGATACGGATCTGTGGCTTCTCTCGGACTTGGCTTTAGATTCGAATCCTGACTTGGACTTGGACTTAATTTTGGCCACTTGATCTCGTGCCGGTAGAGCTAAAAGGCTCAATTGATTGAGTTTTTCCATGTCCGATTCCTCCGTAGATGATTTGTAATCCTGCATTTTATTGTTAGATAAAATATTAAAATTGAGATTTTTTTTTGTTACCTTGGAATCATTGGATTCCTTGTGGAGTTTAGTTAAGTTGTCCCAAAGCACCGTAGCATTGTTCAAGCCTCCAACTTGATCAAGCTCTTTGTTGTTTAGTCTGCACTGAATAATGTATGTGGCTCGAGCGTCAACTTATGCATTCTTTTTATATCAGAAATCCACCTCTCCATTCACTACAAGAAAATCGGTAATTAACAACACTCAAAAGACATCGGTTTTATGCCAAAACCGATGTCTTTTACTTTTTTACAACGATTTTAACAAAAACTGATGTCTTTGAGAGGTTGATTGGAGCCTACGACAATAGTTTTTGGAGGCTACAACAACGGTTTTAAAATCATTGTCTATGTCCGCTATTTTGGGACTACAACAATGATTTTTGAAGACTACGACAACGGCTTGAAAACCGTTGTCTATGTGCGCTTTTTTATAACGACAACAACAGTTTTGGAAGCTATAACAACGATTTAAAACCGTTGTATATTTTTGCTTTTTTCTTTCCCTCTCTCCGACAGTGCAGGTACGCTGAAAAAAAATTTAAAATCCAACAATTCTGTTTTAAAACCACGCGTTCCCTAACTCGCAATCCCTGCCGCGCCTCCCCTTCCTTCCCAGCGATCCCCTCCTCTCGACGTCGCCGCCGCGCCGTTCGTCGTCCTGCCAGCAGCCCTCTGCCCAACCATTCCCAACAACCAGAGGTCGTGGGGTTTCCCTTCCTCAACCCTATCCATACCTCAAGCAAGCGACGTTCGACTCCATCTCATCCCACCTCCTCACCGACGTATCTCATCGGTGCCAACCTCCACCGCAAGCCCAAATAAAGGTCAGGGGGATTTCCCTTCCTCCAGCCATCATCCTTCTCCTTTTCATCCGCAATCGAAAGCCATTTTCCTCTCCATCACAGCAGCTGCACCATCATCCCAACCATCAGATCCAGCCTTCGATCTGCGAGTTCTTGAGGTTTCCCAACTTTATCTTCGATCCGGACAGCTTCTTCCTCTGATCAGTGATCCCACAGCAGCCTTCCTCCTCAGATCCGCACCTTCACACCACTAGACAGCAGCCCATCTTCCGTTCATCCAATAGCAGCCCTCTCTCCATTCGGATCGTAACATTCGACGAGTTGATTAGATCTAATTGGTTGTTAGTTGATCTTCATGTTGAATGTGTTGATTTGTTCTAGGTTGATCTCCATATTTGAATGATTGTAAATAATATGAGTTCTATGTTTAAGATGTCATGCATTTAGTTGTAATTGATTGATGCTTGTTAGATGTTCGATAAAATTCCCCTTACACTTTTGTCATTTCAATTAATGTGCATTTTAGTTTATTTAATTCTTGCAATGCTTTAGTTCAATTCAATGTTAGTGATAGATTGTTATTTTGTTAGAATACACGTAGATTAGATTAGATTAGGTTAGAATGCTTTCTTTATGGTTCCATGAACTCCTTCACAGTTGTAGTTTAGCATGTTCACATTTCTTTTAGTGCCTTGCTTCATGTTGGCTATTGTTTCCTTCGTGTCGTAGTTTAATGAATTTCCATTTCTATTGATTTCATTAATTCTCATTCCATGTCCTTAGCTTTAGTATTTGAAAACCCAAGACTCCCATTCACTAATAAATAAATCTTATGATTATCATGCATCGGCTACATTCCTTGTGAGATATTACAGCGATTACAGCATGAGTTACTAAACAAGTCGGGGTCTCATTCATTCAATGAGGTTTGTTTGTTTATTTATTTTTTGTTCTTTTTGTCATTTGCAGATTTTAGTGCACAGCAAAGTTTACTTTTAATCTAATATGATGGTTGTTGTTCATAGAGCATTTCACATTTTGATTTTCTTTTAGCTCAGATTAGCTTTTTCTCCCAAAAATTCATTGAAATTCTGGATTCTCATTGGCAGATACTTTACTTTAATGTTGGGAATCCCCAGTCTCTTGGTCAAAAGGCTATCACTTTTTTCCGCGAGGTGGGTATATAACTGTTTCTACTAGTGAATGCAATTTAGTTTCCCACTTATACTTAATGCCCTATTTAGGTTCTTGTCCTGTGTGATCATCCACCTCTTTTGGACAAAAGTGAAACTCATGCTTTGTTCAGGTACATTTGAGCAGTGACTCTGCATGCACTTCTGTTGAATTAAATAATTTTAACAATACTGTGACGCATAGATGTTTGTCTTTGCCATTGCTCTTTGCTTTTTGGCATGGCCAATAGCCATTAATATAAAAGTAACTGGACAAAAAATCGATCACTGCTGGAACAATTTAAAATTTTGAGTTTTAAATTTTTTTCAATCTTATTGGATATTAATAGTTACTTTAAATGTTTAAAGATGTTTGGATTCACAATGTGGTGCCTTTTCATCTCACCTTACTGATAGGGCTGGATCGGTACTATATACCGAATTTTGCATACGATACCGTATACCGTACCGAAAATTTCGACATAAAAAAATCTATACTGTTACCATACCGAAAATTCGATATACCGGAATTTCAGTATTTTCGGTATACCGAAATACCGAAATACCGAATTTTCAGTATATTACACCGAAAATACTGAAAATTTTGGTATACTGATAATTTTGGTACGGTATTATACCGAAAATGTTGGTATACCGAAATACCGAACAATAATAATTTCGTACCATTACCGATACCGAAAAATTCGGTACGGTATTATACCGTACCAAAATTTTCGGTATACCGAAATTTTCGATATGGACGGTAAATATCGGTATGGTATGTGCGGTATACCGAAAATTCGGTATTTTTTCCCACCCCTACTTACTGATGCGACTATACTTAATATGCAGTGGAGATGCAATAGCAAGAGCTCGTCAGATTCTGGATGTGATTCCTGGAAGGACTATGCTTTTATTGCTTGTGAAAATATTTCTCATCTCTACTTAATCCTAATAAAACTTAATTTCTGTGATTTTACAGGGAGTCAAAGGCTTACGAGATGCAGTTGCTACTGGAATTGCTTCTCGTGTTGGCGACAAGGAATTGTTTAAGAGCATGGAAACTATATTTAAGCTTTCACTTGTAAGACATGCATGCATATTAGCTATCAGATATAATTTTTCTTGGCTTTATCACTTTACTTGTTCAACAAGTTCTAGAACACTTTACTTGCTAAAGCAGACACGGACAAGAATGAAATGGAAATACAAGTTTAAGAGGGTCCTGATTACTACACCGGTAAATAATTTCTCTTATTTTGTGTTTATTTTGTATCATTTTTTATTGAAAAACTTTGTGGGGCTTAGACAAAGCTTGATCTAATACATTGTTTTAGTTTGATTTGATATATTTCACTGTTTTGTTACACTAAAGGCTTCATCCTATGTTCAATCGTATTGTTTCTTTTCAGATGGTGGCTTGAGCAAACCTTCAAGAAAAAACATGAACTAATATGATACACTCCACTATTTTGTGACCCTAAAGGTTTCAGCTTAAGTTGGACTACATTGTCAACACAATGGTCAATTTTATACATTAGAAAATGTGTTGTGTGGCATGAGCAATGGATGACTTTCCTTGCATGGAGGATGCATACATTTTCATGGAATATAATTTGTGGATATTGACTTGATGTGTATCTCTATTAGCTTTTTTCATGGAATATGTAATATGTTGCAAGAAGAATATTTGTGTTGGTTACTTTTGGTTATTTGTAAATATTGAGGTGATTAAATACATCGGTGCTTTTCTATTTGTGATTTGTTGGGTGAATTTATAATATTATGATAATTTTGTACTATTGGGAATTATTGATGTCACTCTTGCTCGATCATAATTTACAAACAACATAAAAAAAATAAGTGTTATTACAACAGTTTTAGATTCAATGATATCGGTTTGGAAGCGTTGTCGTTAAGTGTTATTACAACAGTTTTAGCATCAATGACATCGGTTTGGAAGCGATGTCGTTGAGTCATACTACATCGGTAAATAACCGATTCGAAAATCGATGTTGTTAATTGATACTACACCGATTACAAATCGATGTCTAAAATGTCAGACCTTTTATAGCGCCTTCATAGACAGCGGTCGATTTTCTCATAGACACTGGTGGAAAACCGATGTCTATGACTGTTTTTCTTGTAGTGATTTCTAGCATTTCTTCGAGTTCATCAATCGGCAAGGTAAATCCTTTCTTGATGATGATCCACGTATAAATTTTCATTTTTAGAAATTGCTCCATCCGCATTTTCCAGGAGTTGAAGTTTGTTCCATCGAAAAGTGGTGAACGAGAAGTGTTGAACCCTTCTTGTTGAGCCATAAAAATAGTCTCTTGCACAAAAAAAATTAAAATAAAATGTACCAAGGTTTGGTTTTGGATTAGTAGTGTTGGAACTATGGCTCGAGTGGTATTTGCATTAAATTCAAGCAATTTCAAAAAAATTAAACAAGTTGTCAAAAGAGGTAATTGCACCAATTCAGACTACTTGATCAATGAATGAAAAAATAAGTTAAAAAAATTCTTGCTCGATTGGTGGTTTCACCAGTTCAAAGCGCCCCCGTTCTAATACCAATTGTAGGATCGTTTAGAGTGCTAGATGCGTGCTTCACTTTTTCACTTATTTTTGAAATCTTATTTTAGAAATCTTTAAGTATGTAGCAGAAAATACACTACAACAAAAATGACTTTTCGCAGTGCGCAAATATGCTATCCGCAGCGCACATCGCACGCTGCACAGTTGCAAGCTGTTAAAAGTCATTAGGCATCCGCAGCGTGCATTGCGCGCTTCGGAAGCTCACATCCGCAGCGCGCAATGCTCGCCGCGGATGATCGCATCCGCAACGCACAATGTGCGCTGCGGATGTGAGCTTCCACAGCGTGTATTACGCGCTGCGACTGAGAGCTTCCGCAGCGCGCAATGCACACTGCGGATGTGATCAATCGCAGCGCGCAATGTGCGCTGTGGATGAAATAAAATAATTAAATCATTCAAATCACAATTATAAACTCAAATAATTAATAATATAAATACCATACACAAATACTATAAAAATTACACATTTATAATCCAACAATTATATAACATTCACATTTTTTCACTCATGAAAATAATTTGTTCCACAATTAATGTCAATGTCAATGGCAAGCTGCCACACTTTTCTAACATCTTTATCTATTACAACTCAGGAAACTATACACGAGGCAAACATCTAAACTGCTCAAAAAAAATAACATTGTATAGCATAGTTATGGTTTGTGGCACTAAGTGATCATTCATCAACAACAGGATAGGATACCAGCCCATTGATGTCAGAGCTTGAATACATTGCTGGTTATTGCAACAAAAACTTGTGCCATTTCTTTTGCTTCGACAGAAATGAGGAAGAGAAGCATAGTCCATAATCTGCAGATAGGGTGTAAATTAGAGAACGATCGATCGCAAACAAGTTTGTAAACAAGTAATTGCACAAGCTTTTGCACAACATATCCTGGTTATTGCAAACATATGCGTTTTCTTACCTTCAACAGCTCATCTCTGCCACAACCATGAAGTACTTGAACCTTTTTTCTCGTTCGCTCTTGCAGAAGAGGTTTCACAACCTAACCAAGCATCAGATCAATGGAAAGCACCATCTCATCTTACTCAGACTAGAGATATCACTCAGAAAAAAAAAATCAAAATTTGCTAAAATTAAAAAATATATGTACCTTCTAACAGGCTGTGAAGACATATGGAGCATTAACTACATAGTAAGTTTGTGTCTTCTCTGGATAATTTAGGTCATCAATAGTAGAGATCATCGTCAATATCTGAACCAAGATCAAAGCCATAGTGAGAAAATTGAAATGTTGCAAAGACATGCACATGTAATCCTAACAAAGCACTGTAGGACATGGGAACAAAATCTAAATGCAACAAGATATGAATTTAGTTTGCTGAGAAAAGTTGTGTGGGCATATATGTACTTAATGCCTTAAAGATGTGCAGCACCAAAAATTTTAATCCTTCAACAGGAACTCAAGATACTAGAAACTTTATCACTATGTCTTTTGGCTACTACAATACACACTAGATGGCAACTTCATCAATGACCTGAACCATGAAGGGAATAAATGATCAACGAGATTATTCCTAACATTGCCGTATTTTACAGAGAAAGGCCTCCTGTAAAAGTAGGATCATAGATATCATGAACTTACACTCGAATTTCATTTCTCCAGATGATATTTTTTACTGTAATATGAAGTATTGCCTGGTTATAACGTTCGACACCAAAAGGGTAAAGACAAGCAGAGGTAACAATTCCATAGTCATTTAAAGCGAAGAATTTCAGATAGGATTTAGAGAACTCTGCAGTTATTTGTAATCACAACAAGTAACTTCATAGCTTGTTAATAAATTTAAATTTGGAGGGCAAAAGAAGTGTACCTTGAGATGGCATAGTGATGAAAGCCTCAGACCAGTCATATCTAGAACTTTCATGTACTTTCCAATATATATATATATATATATATATATATATATATATATATATATATATATATATATATATATATATAACAATTAATTACCAAAATCTGAAAGACCAAAATCTATATATATATATATATATATAACAATTAATGACAAAAAAAGAGTACCTTGACAATATAACAATTAATGACAAAAAAAGAGTACCTTGACAAAATTCTCTCGAACAATTCTCCATCATCACATAATCTGAAAAAACAAAAACATAAAGAGAGAATAAGGTAGCCACATCATGCTTAGAATGGTACATTAGAAACTACATTTAGCCTTGATAAATTCAATTGAGTTACTTTGTAGTGATGAATAACTTAGATCTTTTGGTCTGTCAGTTACAAGTATTACTAAACTCAAAAATGAACCATGAAGAGTTAATAGACTTATCGATTCTCATCCATATCATGCATATGTGAATAAATAACAAATAGCCAAGTGTTCCAGAGACAAAAGTAGACAAATTATGTTGGGCATTGAGGGCCTTACAATTTTGGTTAGATAAATGATAAGAAACTCCTGTTATGGAACAGGATTGATCTGAGGAAATAATAAGATAAAGCAAGAGATAAGAAGACAAAGGGCAGTTAATTTGGAAATCGAAGCAAACAAACAATGAATTTTACTGCTATCTAATGCTTTGATACATGAGGCAGTTCAAAAGGGTCAGGATTATTGAAAACCCATAAATACAATTTGTTTATTTAAGATTTTGAGAGAAAGCACAAATTTAGTATAAATCATAAAGGTATTTATGCTGATGAATTTGAATGCTCGATGGTTTATAGAATGCAGGTAGTTTCTCCACCTCATAACCATATCAAGAATAAACCTTTGCATCCAAAAGAAGCATAACATAAGGATTGAAGGTAAACAAGAGAAGAAGATGAATGAGAAGGGAACAAAGGGTTGAAAAGTTTTTTTCTCTCCGTTTGTTGTTTGTCTCCGAAAGGAGTTAAATTATTACTTTTGAACTAATGATGTCGATCCACATGTTAAAACTTCAGCTACAATGGCTCTGAAAGAGCAAAGAAAACAATAAACTATTTTTAATAATGGAGCAATTTCATAGATAATTAAGAAGAAAGCATAAAAGAACTATTTGCAAATTGTGACTAAAAGATTCTTGCAAGTAGAACTAGATATTTCTTCAAAGACTCCAGCTTTTACTTCTGTATCATATTCACAACTATCTTCCAGAAAAACTCCACAACAAAATGAAAAGCTTTTATCCTTCGACTTGCCAATCCCAACAAAAAAACATAACCAATGGAAGATTAGAAAACAACTCCAAAAAAAAATAGAATTCATAACCATCAGTAACCAGTATCATATAATTAACCAAACGTTCGAGAAATAAATTTAAAGAGTAAGATCAGATCCAAAAAAACCTAATAAGCAATATTGGATCACATTAGGCATCAACTAAAAGCAAAATAGAAAGTGATTATTTAGTTAAATGAAACAAGATGGAATCCACAAACATGCATAGACTCTAATAAATTATTAGATTCTTACATAGCATCTACCGAACTGAGGGCCTGGGTGCAACCTATAGCTATTTATTATAAATAACACTTAACCTCACCATCTCCCCTCCCCTTCCTCTCACTCTTTAGCTCTTATAATGCACAACTTTTTTCTGTTATAAACAAAATTTAATTATGCAGGTGAGTAATTACAGCCAGGAGATTGAGAAAATGATGCTCATGTCCAAGCAAGAGTTTATTGCATCTATAAGAAGGTATAGCTCCACAATTCTGTTAATCATCTAGCTAAAGAATCGCTGCATGTGTGGTGTACCATTAGAGAAGATGAAAAACAGCCGAGTCATGAAAAAAAAACCTTAACAGAAGAAGATGAAAAAAAAAACAGCAGGTGCATATCAACCTTAACAGAAGAAGATGAAAAAAAACAGCCGATACTTGGCGACGACAACAGAGCGCGATAGAGGGAGGAGGGTGAGCGGCGGATCACGCGAGGGAGGAGGGCCGGATCGCGTTAGGGCAGCGCGCGGAGGGATTGAAGCAGGATTTGCGCGATTGATTAGGGCAGCGCGCGTTAGGGCAGCGCGCGGAGGGCAGCGCCGGATCGGCTGAAGCGGGATTGAAGCAGGATTTGCGCGATTGATTAGGGCAGGGCGCGATTAGGGCAGAAGAGAAGTGATTATGGCAGCAGGCGGGAAGCAGGATTTTGCGAGCAGCGGGCGAAGGTGGGAAGGGATATTTTGTTAAAGAAATTAAAAATAATATACTTATAATTATAATTTAGGGAATTTAGAGATTTTAGATATTTTTAACCGCGTGCAATGTGCGCTGTCAATATAAATTTTTAACAGCGCACATTGCACGCTGTTAAAAATACTTTTAACGGCGCACAATATGCGCTATTAAAAATAATTTTAACGGCGTACAATGTGCGCTGTTAAAAGTATTTTTAACAGCGTACTATTGTTGCGCGCTGCGGTTGATAAAAATATGATATTATCCACAGCGCATTTTATTGGGCGCGCTGTCAAAGCAACTATTAACAGCGCGCCTATGATGTGCGCTGCGGAAAGTCATTTTTGTTGCAGTGATAAGAAAAACACGACCACAAAGTAATGACACATTTATTTTACTTGGTCCACAGCCTCTAGCTGCAATTCCAAGGCTTGCAGTCATTGACTATTTTTGATGGGCAATCCACTAAAAGACTCTTTCTCACAACGAGAAAGAGCCTCGCCTTTTACAAGAAGAGGAACGGTAACACATTTACCGTTCCTAGAAAATGAAGACACAAAAGTTGAAATAAAATTAACTACTTATTACCGACTATAAATGAGAACTTGAGCCTGATGTCGGTGTAGCATCTTGGCATCGCAACAGCATCTTGGGAGCAAAAAGAATGTGAACAATGACTACTTTTATTGAGAAATCCGAGTGCCTGGATCCCCTTCCAAGCGCCCCCACGAGGGCTATCTGATCTGTTGTAATCGGTGACTTAGTATCTTCGGGCGCATGGAGATTGCTAACATGAAGATTGCCTGATCAACCTTGACTCCACTACATCATATCCTTCTCCAGGTTCCTGGAAGTTGAGGTGTCCCGATCAATCGAGACTTGCCACCTCATCTACCTCGCTGGCTCAAAGAAACGTTATTCAGGCGCTCGGATTTGATAAGGACCCCTGGACCATCTGAACACTCGAATCCAATAGGAGCGCTTGGAATCTAATTTTCTAAATTCTCACTTTCCTACATCACAGAGTTAGCATAATACAAATACAATATAGAAAATTAAGTTTAGACAATTTTATAATTATTTGATCTTGACTTTGAGTTTTCAGTGAAATCTTAGGTTAGATCGACGCCTACTATTCCTTTCAAGGGAACGCGTCCTCACATACTCCTCTCAGGAGAGTTGTCTTTTGCCAAACATTTGATCCTCCAAAACTGTTTGGACTTCCTGCTCAGCATCTGCCTAGGACTTCCTTTCGATGTCCGATCCTCACTGACCACCCATCAACCTGCTAGACATCCGATCCACTGACCCATCTAGACTTCCTGCTTAGTGTCCTTGATCTGCCAAGACTTCTTACCCAATCTCACTGATAAGGATTTCTTGCTTAGCCTCCAACTAGGGTTTGCCTTGCCTAGCCTCCAACTAGAGCTTTCCTGTGCTATATACACACTTAGATTAGCTCATCAGTACACAACACAATCTTAATTTAAACCATTTTCCATGATCAAAATACAAGTTCGATTATCTAGTGTTCCTTGCACCAATATTTATCGACTGAAGAGGTCGGCTCAACCTCCTGGTAGCCTTCAAGATTAGCCTCCAACGAATCTAGCTAGGCCCAAGACCACTTCAACATCTTGTTATAGGAATCCTTGAACATGATTTTTTCTACACAAAGACAAAAGTCTTAGTTAGTAGTCACAGAAATAACAGGCTACATATAATCTTACCTAGAGGACATCGAAGCTCAACGTTAATCGGACTTAGCCTACAATAATAGAACAA
This sequence comes from Curcuma longa, assembly GCF_044706935.1. NCBI lineage: Eukaryota > Viridiplantae > Streptophyta > Magnoliopsida > Zingiberales > Zingiberaceae > Curcuma > Curcuma longa. The sequence continues at coordinate 19,101 of NW_027432260.1, forward strand.
GCCCTCCTTGAGCAAATGGTTCACGTCAAAGTGAAGGTCGACCAGGGTGTCAGTCGCTTCTAGGTACACGATCTTTAATTTATATTGGCCTAAGGAAGGCGGGGAATAGATCCATCTTTCACTCCATCGAAAATGGATACAGAGCAGGGGCTTAACAAAGAAATATAGAGGTTTCCAGCCCTTATGGGAAGTTGGATATTTCTCCAGGAATTGGCACGAGACTCGGACAGTGAAGAAGAAAATGTTGCTTTCCTTTTCTTGGGAGAGAAAAATCAATGAAAACTCCAAGGACATAGAGGAAGGTGATATAGACAAAAAAATAACAGCCACACCACAGAGTAATCGGAAAGAATTCGACGCTAACTATTGCAAGGGGATGTGAAAGTATTCGATAACCTCACAGAAAAAGGAAGGGATGGGAAATCGTAAACCACTTAATACTTGGCCAAGAAAGAAAGTGGTGAAATCGGGAGGCTACAGGTTAAGGTGATCGTCGACTATAGGCACACTAATCTTATGATCTACTAGTATATGGAATTTTTGACAAAGAGCTTTTTGGTCCTCCCTAGTATAAAGGGACCGGAGGGAAGATTGGAACATTGTCCAGTCAGTCAAACTCCCGCCTCCTTCGATTAGACTTGGTGAAGAGACTTGTGCTGCGGAGAAGATAATCAATGTCCACGTGTCACAGGAGGATTAGAAGTCAAGATGAGATGGAAGCCAGAAGTCGTATGTAGCTAAACTCGGTCGATGAGGAATTTAAGTCCAGCGGAGCTAGACTCACTCCCGGTTTGAGATGACACCCGACCCTGGTAGACTCAACCACTCAACACCCGACTCCAGTAGACTCAACCACTTGGCACTCGATTCTAATAACCCCATCACTCGATACTCGACACTCGACACTCAACTCGCAACTCTAGATCCTCCCCAAACGTGGCAAACGTGGAACCATGTGTGATCCCACAACTAGGTGAATCGCAAGATCGCACGACTAGTGAGAGATGAGGGGAACGTGGACCTTAAGATATTGGAGAAGTGTGACGTGGCACGTGGCACCCCCTTTTCTAGGTTATAGTTGCTGCATATCTTGCTAGGGAAAGAGCATAAAAAGTGGTCCATTCCCACGAGTGCAAATATGATCACTTGGATTCTAGACTTATTTCTACTTTCTAGCTTCTTCTAAACTTGAATCACCAAAGCTAACTTGAGCATCAGAGTGGCTACACCAAAGTTTTTTTATCTCATTCTAATTCTCTTCGAGTTTTGGAGAGGTTGGGTAATGTGATTATTGTTCCTTGAAGACTTATGACCTTGCTCCAGCCTCCACATTGGTTGTTTCCTCCTGCTTGATTTCGAGCCGGATCATATATTGTAGAAAATGACCACCTATATGACTCAAAGGACTAGTCATCTAAAAGAGGTAAAACTAAAAAAAATGATAAATCCCAGTCAGTCTCATGGACTCAATCTCTGGGGGTGGCCGGCCCAGTCCCACGGAAGTTTCCCACCGACCACCAGGGTAAATCGGGAAGCACATACGACGGTCAATCCGGATGCCCAGCATCCTTTGATTGTGTTCCCCATTTGGAAGAAAATTCTTACAAATACGCCGTAGCTGGGGATCGAACCGCGAGTCCCTGGGTCACAACCCGGATGTCCACCGTTGCACCGTTGTCCCGGGGACTAAAAGAGGTAAAACTAGCAATAATGATAAGAGGATCCAATCCTCATTCTTTCTAGTCTCTTCACTATATTTTTGTTCAAGTTCCACAGTTTAACCATAGAAGGACTTTATTAGACATCTCTGGACATCAAGTTGGACTTTGAACGCATCACACTTATACTTTTATAAAAAAATTATTAAAACTGATCCGGCGCAAATAATCCCCGAGGACGAAGGAACACGTGGCGTAGAAGAAGGACAAGAAGCCTGGAGTAGACACGGGGTAATACTTTCTTGATACCAAGAGGAAGGTAGGGAAGGTCAATCTCTCTAAGGGACGAGCTCCCCCCTTAGCATGATAGATGCGGAACTCACGCAAAATGGTCGGGCCCCCTCCCCTATCAGCACGGATACCTCATCCTCAAACCAAATGATAACCCAGCGGAACGTAAACCTCATCAAGGGGACAACATACACTTGGGTGTACAAGATGAGTTCTTCGTCGTATGGATGGCCATCCCTCAATGATAATGCGCCACCTTATAACCAACCTCATGATCCATGCCCAAGCTCACATGCCTATCTCAGGGCAAGGTCCTAGCCATATAGGCCTACCTCATGACGAGGTCACGGCAACATACGCCTACCCCCTTGTAGCACATGCACTACAACAAAAATGACTTTTCGCAGCGCGCAAATATGTTATCTGCAATGCACATCGCACGCTGCATAGTTGCAAGCTGTTAAAAGTCATTAGGCATCCGCAGCGTACATTGCGCGCTGCGGAAGCTCACATCTGCAGCGCGCAATGCACGCCACGGATGATCGCATCCGCAGCACACAATGTGCGCTGCGGATGAGAGCTTCTACAGCGTGCATTGCGCGCTGCGACTAAGAGCTTCCGCAGCGCGCAATGCACACTGCGAATGTGATCAATCGCAGCGCGCAATATGCGCTGTGGATGAAATAAAATAATTAAATCATTCAAATCACAATTATAAACTCAAAACTCAAATAATTAATAACATAAATACCACACACAAATACTATAAAAATTACACATTTATAATCCAACAATTATATAACATTCACATTTTTTTCACTCATGAAAATAATTTGTTCCACAATTATTATAAATGCCAATGTCAATGGCAAGCTGTCACACTTCTCTAACATCTTTATCTATTACGACTCAGGAAACTATACACGAGGCAAACATCCAAATTGCTCTAAAAAAATAACACTGTATAACATAGTTATGGTTTGTGGCACTAAGTGATCATGCATCAACAACAGGATAGGATACCAGCCCATTGATGTCAGAGCTTGAATACATTGCTGATGGTTGCTCGCCAGAGTGATGTGACTTGTGACTTCTTGGATTCTTAGGTGAAGCTGTGTATGGTGAGATTAGGTCATTATTTCCTGCATAGAAAGATGAAGGCAGGCCATGAAGACCACTTTCACTGGCATCTAGTGTATATCCTTTCTCAATGCTTTCAGCTTCAAGCGGTATCTCATCCAGCGTCTATCAATAAAAAAAGGACATCAGAATATGACTGAATGTAGATAGTGAAAGTTGAACAAATTGTTTTTGAGCTATTGCATTGCTAAGCTACAAACTTACCTTGTAAACCTGCTGCAAAATGCAAAGTTGTTGGGCTAATCCATTGAGATAACCAAAAATCAAAGGAGGTTGATAGAAAAAATGTATCCGGGCAACCTGAGTTCAGCTATTTGCGTTTTACCCAAACCAAGAGAATTAATACAGTAGGTTTTTTTGAGTAAGCTATTTGCGTTTTACCCAAGAATAATAATGAGAATTAGGTACCTTATAGATTTTGTGATAGAAAACCTCAAGCAACCTGAGTTCAGCATCCGGGCGAGAGAGCTCTACCTAATATACAAAAATTAATCAGTAGAAATGGTGAACCACTACTAAATGTGAACTTTGAAGCATCCTCTAAAAAGATGAAAGATAGTATAAGCAAAAAATAAATTACCGAGAAGCTACTTTAAAGGCATTTGTTAGGGCAGCAGATACTTTTTTCTCTGAGGATTCAATAAAATCATGACAACTATACTCGATGACATGGACACCCAAATGTCTGGCTACATATCTAACAACAGTCCGCTTACCACACCCTGTATAAAGCAGAAATCAGCAGAAACTCTATATGCAGGTGATGTATATGATGAAGTAGTTTATTTTAAACTTACAAAAAACTAGAATCACCTGCACTACCATACAAGAAAACTGCAACCCTGAACTTTGATAATAGAGCTGAGGGGCATAAAGCAGGGATGAGGATAGAAGTCAATGTCTTAACCGTTTCAACATGAATAGGTTTGAATTCATCATAATTGGCAATAAGCCCCATGGGAGGAATAGCAGAAGCTACACTTCCTCCAAGAACTAAAGCTGTTTGATTGCAGTTAACACGGAGAATGAGCTCATCTAACGGCTCCATAGACATAACCTGAAAATTACCAATTCCTCAGAAGAAGTATTAAGTGAAACTCTACCAGATTGTAATAGATAGAAGCAAAACATAGTGCCACAGCATTACCTTGAAGTAAATTATGTTACTGGACAATCCTTTGGGAGTTTTCTGGTTACAAGAAACACACATTTCAGAATGGCAATGCCAATCTACATGAACATAGAAAATGTCTCCTCTTGCCAAAAATCTATCAACACTAAAGTACTCATTTAATGCTAAATCAATAAGATCTTGGTGGTCACCTTCTTCAATTACTGGTTTTCCTCTACAGGATTCAAGTACACCACATTCAGGGATTTTCACAAAGGAAATTCTTAGATGAGAAGCATACTTAGGACAATTAGGCCATGGAAAAAGCTCCACATATAAAGGGGGATAATCTCTCTTCTCTTGCTTGTTCCCTTCCACTTCAAACCATGACATTAAAGAGTCTTGACCACCACAAACCAAAACCATAAGACAAGTTACATGAATTCCAAGATTAAATGCTAACATCGGAGTAACATATGCTACTTCTTGGTTGATGGGAGGATGAACTTCAGGTGAGTATGTGAAAGAAGGCAAAATATTCATGACAGGAGTAGAACACGAAACAGAAATTGCTTGACTGTCCCCTGCAAGTGGACGATCAAGAACTTTAGCTTTAGCGACTCTTCCAACATTAGTCTCAGAGTTCTTTACAAGAACCTGAAATAAATAATAACAAAAAAAAATCATAAGAAGCACCTTATATGAAAGCTTAAAAGCAATAAAATCACCAAGTGCTGCACCACTTTCTTACTGACCGTGATAAAACGAACTTGAAATATTTAATTTATAGTATTGGTTTTTAGTTCCGAAAGATAGATCCAGAAAGCAACCCAACAAAACCCGATCCCAAACAGTTCAACATAAGGATCATAACGTAGCATGAGGTATTAAAAAAAATGCAACCAAGACTGGAGGGCGAGGGCGGCCGCGGCGGCTCGGCCTCGGAGGGCGTGCGTGAGGGCGAGGAGGACGGCAGAGACAGGGTTTCTTCCAGAAACAGAGAGTAGGATCTTGTTCGTGGCGGAGGAGGCGGCGGGAGAGGAGCAGTCGAGAGCGTTGGAGAGGAAGGGAGAGGGACAGAGGCGGGGGAGGCGGAGGGGATGGCCCAGCGCGCGGAGGAGAGGATGCGATGGCGGAGGTCAGCGTTGGAGAGGGCTTCGTCGAGGAAGGCGGTGGTGTGTAAGAGAACGACGGTGGAGAGGAACGGAGAGGCGGAGCGAGCGCCAGGAATACACTGCGGGAGGGAAGGGAAATAGGAGAGGAATTGGCGAACGCGTAGACCTAGCCGAGCGCGAGGAGATAGGGCGGGATGGAAAATAGATAAATAATTTGTTTTAATTTTTTAATAGTATTTAATTATTAGTGCTGTTAATAATATTTTTTAATTATTTTTAACATTCTTTTAACAACGTACATTCATGCGCGCTGTCAAAAATAACTTTTAACAGCGCACAAATGTTAAAAATAAATTTAACGGCGCACAATGTGCGCTGTTAAAAGTATTTTTAACAGCGTATTATTGTTGCACGCTGCGGTTGATAAAAATATGATATTATCCGCAGCGCATTTTATTGGGTGCGCCGTTAAAGCAACTATTAACGGCGCGCCTATGATGTGCGCTGCGGATGACGCGCTGCGGAAAGTCATTTTTGTTGTAGTGT
>NW_027432261.1:0-16946 GCF_044706935.1 Curcuma longa
AAGGGCCGCCATACTATAGTATAAGTTGTACAAGTAGTTTGTTACACATTCTCGTACCCCGGTTCGGTAGGGCGGGGAAGAATTGCTTGCCATAGATTGATCCTTCAGATCGGCGAGTGAAAAAGGCTTGTTGGTTCGAGTGAAACCCTGCTCTATTAGCTTTTTGAGGTTGGGTGGAGGTCAGAGGAAAGAACCCCAACATGAGTGTTAGATGCGTTCCGCCCGGTTGGGAAAAACACGATCTGGCTATCGTTGCAGGGATGTGAGGCGAGGCAGCAGTAAATAGAAATAGAGGAGGAGAATAAGTGAAGAGCATTAGCATTCCATAGCTATCGGATATGGGCCGTGGAGCCCGGAAGGGAGTCATCACTCTTGACGTTCTAATTGGATTCCAAAGTGCATCTCCTTACTAATAGCCAGCCTCTCAATCCTGTTCAACTCTCGGCTATAGTCGAATATCTTCGGTATATAATGAATAGAGTATAGTAAGACGTCGTTATCACTCCTTCCTCTTTCTATATATAGCAAAACTCCGGACCTCGCTTTGAGTTCTTTCTTTCTAAAGCTTTCGTTGAGTGTGCGTGCCCTGCCTTCGCATGAGCATGAATGAGCGACTACTCTGCCCGGGTGTAGAGCCTCCTTGTCCTATTCTTTATTCTCTGCGGTCGCTTTGCTTCCCCGAGTCGGCGAACCTCGTTTAGGGAGCATTCGGATCAAGCTACGTCACTCAATCAAGTTCTAAGGTCGGATCCACTTGTCAGTCAGATTCAGATCCGCTTCGGGGAACTTGCCCTCTGGTTGCTTTCGTTTCGTGTGTTGGATTGGATAGGTGGCATGCAGATTGATCTTGATTCCGGGAGACGATGGGTTCTTCGCACGCGAGGACTCTCTTCTTCCGGGAGAAGATGGGTTCGCGAGGACTCTCTTCGTGTGAACCATAGTAGGTGGCTCTCCCGAGCTTCGAAGGCAGGTCTCCTAGGCCTTCTCGCACACATGCCGATTAACGGACTTTAAGCAACTACTTGATAAGTGCTTGAAAATGACAAGTTATGAACTAAAGTGCAACAAATTGACAACTTATAACATTTCTACTCTGCTTGAAAATGACAAGTTAGAACACTTGAAAGCAGGTCTCACTGTCGAGTTCTAATTCAACTGTTCCAATCTGCCAATCTCACGCAGGGCTCAACTAAACTGGGCTAATTGGTCTGCGCATACCTGTTGTGTTGTAATCTGCCAATCTCACGCAGGTAGCTACTTCTCTTTCTCGTATTTGAATGGCTCCGCACCTAGCCAAATATATATACAGGGCACGCACTGAGCCAAGCCTTAGAGTAAAGAGAACCTCTAGTATGATGCTTCGCACCTTCATTCCTCGACTGAGCGCACCTAGTTGGGGACAGGGTTGCCTCGCCAGGGCTTTCTTCTTTCTTAAATAGTTCAAGGAACTTATATGTATGGCGATCTGACTTTAGTTCATTCAAGTGGAAAGTGAAAGAGTTTCAGTCGATAGTTGAAGTCACATGGCCATACTATAATAAATTTCGTTGAAGTCTCTCGTTGTGCTAATGTCGATGTTCGGTCGCAAGGTTGAACTCACAAGAGCTAATGGTCGGCTCTCTCTATAATAAAATTACCCAGCTTCGGCTCTCAACCTCTCTCTATAAAAGAAATAAATGACCCAGCTCAGTGCCCATCTCTAAACCAGCTACGCATTTTCAATCTCTTTTCCACGCGACGAGGGTCTCTTAACCAAATTCTCTCGCCACAAATTATCTAACTTAACCATTTCTCTATCGAAATTCTTTGATAGCGAGTGCTAAACTATAACTTCTCCCTCCCTATGGTCGCCTCCCTTTCTTTCTTTGGTCAAGCCTCGTGGATCCAGTCCGCCGTCGGATCTCTCAAAGCCAAGGACGGAGCCTCTGCTCTGATTGACTATTGGATCTCCCGCGGCCGCGTTGCGCTTCGCTCCACTTGTCTGGTCGCCTTTCCCAGACTCCGGCTTCACTGTGTTCGCTCCTTCTGCGTGCCACTTCTCGGCTGCTTTCCATTCACTCTTCTACCATGCCCTGAGGCGGAGCTCCTTTGACCCGTCCTTCTTCGGAGCCGATTAATGATGGCTGACCAGCTTGCTTCGCTCCATCGATATGAGGTCGGCTTTCGTCCCTCACTATAGTTCCTCACACGAACTGGTGTCCCTCACTCGCTTAGTTCTGGGCGAGTGGCTAGTGAATTTATTCGATCGCGGAGCACCGGACTCAATCATTGAACTCTGACTCTCACCTCCTCCCAATCCGACGCTTCGTGCACCCTGCGCTATTTCGCTCTCGCTCCCTCACCCTCATCATAGCTCCCCTCTTCTCTTTCAGTTTCTCGCTAACACACCGCTACGTGCGACTGAGTTTCCTCTCTTCAGGTGCCCCATCCTCGGCATCTGACTGGTCCTTGAGCCCTTCCTTTCTGTGCTTCTATAGGTCCAAGGCATCTGAAATGAATGGTCCTTGAGCCGAGTCACTTCCTCCTCCTCTACCATTCATTCCGCGTAGTGGGGAGCTCGCATGCCATTCTTTCTTCACAGTAGGTGCAGTGAGGCTGAGATTCAGATCAGCCGACAAGAGAAGAGTGAAAGTTGCCGACCTCAAGTTGGGAAGCGAGGTGCCCGGGCAGTGATAGAGAATAGGGCATCGTTCAACCAACTGAACTAGTCCTATATATATATGGAGAAGTAGTGTTGCTTTGAGAAGCACTAAAAAAAAAGCAATCAAAGTTGTCATGCAAAAGGAGTCTTGCTCTACAAAGAGGTTGATTTTGCCAATAAAGTAAGAGAATATAGCAGCGAAAGCACTCAAAATCTTCAATTTGGGTAGGCGACCATAGGACATCCGATAAGTACGCCATACTCTAATAAATTCAGGAAAGAGAACTATCATATCAGGTACACCCCGTATATATATTAAGTTCGTAATACTATAATTTGCTGCAGATCTTTCGTATCCCAATATATAGTAAGGGTTGAATGAACTACTCTTGCAGGCACTCTACCCCTATGGTCGGCCCTAACTATACTATATAAGCGAGCTATTCCAGTATTATATACAGGGCAAATTATAGTAAAGAACTTGAAATCGAGCCTATCCTTATATTCAACTTATATTATAGTATGGCGGCCCTAAATTACGGCGAGCGCCACTTGAATTCACGACGGAGGTATGCAATGCCCCCGCTAACAAGAGTCTCATATCTGAATGGACTTGCGTCGGCTTGGCACACTGCCCTGTATATAATACTGGGCCTTTCTCAGCCTCCAAGAACTTCTATTTGCGTTTCTTGGAACTTATATTATATACAGGTCGACCGCATAATTGACTTTTATATTGGGCGTAAGGGGAGGGGTGAGAAAAGACCTCAAATACGACACGAAGCTATATGCTTAACACATGCTAGTCATCAATCAATGATAGCAAGAAATGATAGCATTTGACTCCTAGTGGGGGAGATAGCAAAAGTAGTGAACTAAAGGTGGGGGAGATAGCAAAATTGTCTATTCGGCCAATATAAAAGTCAATTCTTCGGATTTAAAAAGGAGTTCTTCAGGGCTTCTAGTAACACATGCTAGTCTAACGCGGATGAGATAGCCTCTCCGCCACATCTATCTTCAACGGCGACTGCGCGCTCATCGCTTGCTGGCTCGGCATGGAAAGATGGATATGAATGAGATGGGAAAGAATATATATGAATGAGGCACCCACTCCGCGGACTGGCCAGTTTCATTGGTCTTAGCATAGTTGGTTAGCTAGGCAGTGGCATTGCGGTGAGGGCTAGCTCGGCAATGCCCTTCGATACCGCCAGTAGAGACCGGCCTTTATCGCATGATATGAATGACATGAGTGATAAGAAAAAGATTGAACCACGAGAAACAGCGAGAAGGAGAGCGATCAAAGAAAGAGCAAGCTCCACATCTCCCCATTCGAATGAAAGCATGAAGGAAAAAGCTAGATACGCAAGAGAAGCTATAGGGCACGCAAGAGAAGCTATAGGGCAAGTGATAGAGAAGCTATAGGGCGGCACGGCACATACGCAAGAGAAGCTATAGGGCGGCAGTAGCCCGGGTGTCCGACGGCGACGAGAAGAAAAAAAGCTTAGATTTAGAGAGGAAAGAAAAAAAATTTAAGAGTTAGCCCGGGTATCTCGTCGACGTAGTCTAAAGAGTTCGAATCAGCCCGGGTACACTACCCGGGCTGGCTCCGCCATTGTACCCAACATAAGTTAGTAGTGTTGGATAAGCACTTCAAGCATAATATCAATAAAAAATATATACATGATTCCTAGAATCAAGTGGTGAAAGTTAAAAGATAAAAGAAAAGCATATTTAAGAAAAGGATAGGAGTATAAGTATTATGAGAAATACATGATTCAAATATGGCATAGAATAAGATGACATTAAAATAAAAATAGTAATCATGAATGTACTTAATGAGTCAAAATGATGTACACCACTAAGTAAGAACCTTGGTGCTATAGCGAAAAAGTACAAGAGAAAGTGGAGGAACATCGAACAACCTATAAATTATTATATAGTTGTAAGAATAAAATAAAAAATGTAATAGCTAAGAAAAAGGCCAAAAAAGTTTTGAATGCTTGTATCAACAATTAGATATAAAAGAAGGGGAAAAGAGCATCTATAAGATATTTAAAGTGAGAGAGGAAAATAAGAGATCTTATTTAAATAAGATGCATTAAAGATGATTGCAATAGAGTACTAATAAATAATGAGGAAATAAAAAAGTAATGGAAAAAATATTTTCATCAATTTTTTAATGAAAATTTAGGCAACCAACTTAACTTAGATAATTTAAGTAGGTTAGAGAAATAAAGAAATTTAAATTTTTATCGTAGAATTCAAACTTCAGAAGTAGAACAAACTTTAAATGAGAAGCAAAATAAAAAAGTAACTGAATAATATGATATTCTAATAGAGGTATGAAAGTGCCTAAAAAAATAAGGTATTAAATGACTTTTGAAGTTATTCAATTTGTTATTGAAAATGAAAAAAAAATTAAAGAGTGGAGGGTAAGTACCTTAGTCCCCAATATAAAAACAAAGGAAATCTATAAAATTGTGCAAACTATAAGAATATTAAGCTAATGAGTCATACCATGAAACTTTAGAAAAATAATAAAAAAATACTAAGAGACCATGGTGATGGAATATTAATTTGGATTTATACTTGGAAGGTCGATAATAAAAAATATACATCTTCTTAGGAAACTAATTAAAAAATATCGAGGATAGAAGCATGGCTTAAACATGATATTTGTTGACCAAGAAAAAGCTTATGACAAAGTCCCAAGGGAAATTTTATGAAGAGTTCTAGAAAAGAAAGATATTAACGCAGCATATATTGAAATAATTAAGGGTGTGTACAAGGATATAATGACAAGAGTGAAGACTCTAAGCGGATCAACTAAGGTGTTTCCTATAAAGATAAGATTATATTAAGGATCAACTCTAAATCCTTATATTTTTATACTAAATATAGATGAACTCACTAAACACATCTAAAACACATTACCATAGATCGATAAAACACATGAAGAAGTAAATGTTAAACTTGAATTTTAACAAGAAATACTAGAAGTGAAATATTTTAGGCTTAATAGAGTAAAGACAAATTATATGAAATTTAAATTTAGTAATATTAGATATAATAAGATAATTGTTAAGATAGAAGATGACAAGTTATTTATAACTAAGATCTTTAAAGTATTTAAGATCATTTTTGCAAAAGGATGGAAGGGTTGAGAGAGATATTTTACATAAAATACCAATGACGATTAAAAAAAATGATAAATCTCAGTCAGTCTCACGGACTCAATCCCTGGGGTGGCCGGCTCGGTCCCACGGAAGTTTCCCACCGACCACCAGGGTAAAATGATAAATCCCAGTCAGTCTCATGGACTCAATCCCTGGGGGTGGCCGGCCCGGTCCCATGGAAGTTTCCCACCGACCACCAGGGTAAATCGGGAAGCGCATACGGCGGCCAATCCAGATGCCCAACATCCTTTGATTGCGTAAAAATGATAAATCTCAGTCAGTCTCATGGACTCAATCCCTGGGGATGGCCGGCCCGGTCCCACAGAAGTTTCCCACCGACCACCAGGGTAAATCGGGAAGCGCATACGGCTGCCAATCCAGATGCCCAACATCCTTTGATTGCGTTCCCCATTTGGAGGAAAATTCTTGCAAATACGCCGTAATTGGGGATCGAACCGCGGGTCCCTAGGTCACAACTCGGATGTCCTACCGTTGCACCATTGCCCCGGGGACCAATGACGATTAAAGGTAGCAAAAAGGTGGAACCGCCACCTTAGCGGCCCCCTGGTCCCGGCCCCACAAGTGTCCAGAGGGAGTAAATCACGGACGATCATTTTGACCTTTTTTCTCATCATGGCTAGCGCAAGGGAGGGCTTTTTAAATTCACGCAGGAATCGAACCCAAGGCCTCAAGGTAGCAAACTGCCTTGCGCTAGCCATGTGAGCAAGCCCGTGGGGGCAACCAATGACGATTAAAGCTACTATGTTATATGGAGTTGAATATTGGACTATGACTTGAGTACACGAGTAGAAGATGAGAATTGCAAAGGTGGATGTGCGGACATACGAAGATAGACAGGATAAGAAAAGAGAACATTAGAGAAAAAGTCAAGATTACATTTATTGAAAGAAAACTCTAGGAGACACTTTTAAGATAATATAAATATGTACTTAGACGACTAATGAATGCTATAGTTAGGCGATGCGAAATTATGAAAAATACACATATTAAACGAATAAGAGGAAAACTGAAAAAACTTGATTAACAAAGATAAAATATGATAAAATTTATTAAAATATAGAAGATATATTAGGGGATAGTTCAATAGCATAGAAGGATCCATATATTTAACCTCACCTAGTGGGATAAAGCTTGGTGGTAGTTGTTTAAATAGGTCCAATAATATCATGCACACACCCAAGTATAAGTAACTTGAAGCAATTCCTTCGGATGCTTTGCAAGAAATGTCTTTGAATCACCTAGCAAACCAACACATTCAAGAAAGATAGTCATGCCTATCTTAGTTCAACTAACAAAAGCAACTAATCACATGTGGTGGAGGGAAGCTAGGGCACTTTAACTATACATACATAACCCAACACGTAAAATATCCATCTGAGACTAAACCCACTTAGTAACACCCTATTAACCTAATACTCTTTAACAGTGAAAGAGGAAGAATTTTTAGCGACCAGAACTAAAATTAACATGAAAAAGAGGGGGAAAAAGCAGCTGACTAAACAAAAGGAATATTATGATCTCAACAAAAACCAAATTATTGTCAAATCATTGCCACAGTGATTATAACTGTAAACTCCTAGTGGATCAGTTAACTGACATAATAGTAACTCCTGGTGTGCGTCAGTTAACCAACACAACAGTAATCCTACTGGATGTCAATTAACCAGCACAATATTATATTTACCTGTGTATGCTAGCTTGCCCTTCAGTGAAGTCAGAAGTAGCCTGCCATAGAGTGTGCTTTCTAGGCTGTGGATTGGTCTCCCTAAAGAAAAGAGGTTGTCTAGCCAGCTGCAAAAAATTATACAAAGCCCTTGGTTTAGTAAAGAAATCTGGGGAAAAACATTGCGATGTATTAAGATCAAATTACAGTTACCACTGTATCCAAAGTCCCTGGACCATCTTCCGGAGAATTTCCCTTAAGAGCTGTGATATCAGACCATTGGATCTCAATCTTGCTTTTGAGACCACCTTCAAGAATCTCCCATACAATCTTTCGCTTTGCAAAATAGCACTTGGCTACTAAATCTCCTTCATGCCTTGATACATACTGCAAAAAGAAGGAAAAAAAAACATCATCCATAACCCAAACCATACGGGAGAAGTTGCTTTTTGTGCTCAGCAGCTAATGAGCAAGCCTTGTTTCCCAAAGAAATGATAAATTGAAAGAACAAATATATAAAAAAGATGGAAAGTTGAAGTGGAGGGAATGATGAGAAACTTTATATTTTAAGTACTCTCCTTGAATGGATAAATGAAAAGAATGTCTCACTTGTTTTTTATAATTAGCATTGGTTGTAGTATAAGTTATGAACTTGTTTTTTCCCCGGACCCCGCATGGCGGGAATTAGCATTGGTTGTAGTATAAGTTATGAAGGATGGAAAATTAAATTTATCTTTTTAAAAATCTGCCTTCCTCTCTCTTTATTTGTCAAAGGAAATAAGAGATGGATTTATATTTAGCGACCAATCCATTATTCTTTCAAGGAAAGTCATCCTGCTGGGCAGTTCAGCTAGGGATTAGTCTCCTTCAATGAGGTTTTTGTAGGATCGGTGGGGTGCGCGAGGGAGGGGGGGGGGGGGGGGGGGATGAATAACGTGCTCGTCGTTCGTTCGTTTTTTTCTATCAAAGACACTTACAGCGGATTAAATAAACAAGCACAAGGACTCGCGGATTTTACTTGGTTCCTAACCCCTCAGGGTTAGTACATCCAAGACCTATGCATGGGAGACGTCTCATCCACTAGTAGTCTCCTTTCCGAACCTTCGTTCGGAGGCGGAGAAATTCGTCTTACAGTCCAGAGTAATAACAAAAATAATAAAGGACAAGATAGTAATAAAAAGATCAAACTCTTGTGTAGGTCGTTCTGGAAGTCCTGAGCACAGCGCACTCTTCCTGGAGCTTCCCCGGTCGCAAGAGCTTGACTTCGTTCGCGTTCAACAGCACTACAGGATGAAGAGGATGGTGTAGAGAAGTTGTGTCTTGGTGTTTCATGCTAAGACCCCTTATATAGCCCCTTCCGAGCGCTTGGATTCTTATCCGGGCACCTGGATAAGATCCGATCCGATCCGATCTCCTCGGTCTTATCTGGGTTGACTCTTCTGGATCCAGGCGCTTGGGACACATAGGGGCACCTAGAATAACATCCAAGCGCTCGGATCCAGTCAACTCGGGTATGACCTGAGTTGATCTCGGGCTTGGTTCGGCTGTTTCTGTGTGTTCCTCTTATGCTTCCTTCGTCTTGCTTCCAGCTCCTGGTTCCTGCCAGATAAGCATACAAACACGCAAGTAACCTAAGCCTATTTGTAGTGCATCTGACCTACTAAGCTTACCTAAACCTAACCTACTGGCTTACCCATGCCCGACTCCCCGTTAGGACTAGTCACTTTTATAGGTAGACTTCCTACCTGTCAAACATCCAATTTGGACTTTCCCTTGCATAACCTAGTTAGGACTTCACCCATGACTTCTCACCTACCAAACAACTAACCTCCGTTAGGACTAGTCAATTCCCTAGGTAGACTTCTCATCTGCCAAATATCCAGTTTGAACTTTCCCTTGCCTAACCTCCAGTTAGGACTAATCACTTCCCTAAATAGACTTCTCACCTACCAAACATTCAGTTTGGACTTTCTCTTGCTTAACCTCCAGTTAGGACTAGTCACTTCCCTAGGTAGACTTCTCATCTGCCAAACATTCAGTTTGAATTTTTCCTTGCCTAACCTCTAATTAGGACTTTCCCTGCCTAATCCTCTAGATCAGGACTTCTCCTAGCCTCCAACTAAGATTGCCTAGCCTCCAACTAAGACTTCCCTGTCCAATCCTCCAGATCAGGACTTCTCCTAGCCTCCAACTAGGACTGCCTAGTCTCCAACTAAGACTTCCTTGCCCAATCCTCCAGATCAGGACTTTCTCTACCTAGCCTTCAACTAGGATTTCTTTCTTGCTTAATCTAACCGACTAGGACTTCTCGTTAGTCTTCTGGTCAAACTGACCTGACTAGACTTCACTCACATCCAAATATTAGGTTATGTTTGGATCAACCCTTGGTCAAACAAAGTAGATCTAGGTGTATTGTCAAATATCGAAACTTTAGAGTCGGACCTAGTGCTCCTTGCACCAACAGTTTTAATCATTCGAAACATGGTCAAACCCACTCAAGAAGAGGTTGAATCAGGTGAAAGACGTCAAACAAATATAACCTAAAGGTTGAGCAAAATTTTCATTAGTTTGCTAACTTTGTTTTGTTTTTTGAAATATGCTTTTATTCAACTCAGATCTAGCAGTTGTGCTAGCAGCAGTAAAGCCCAATCCATTTAACAGATCCCTATTTAAATCCATTAATTCAGTTTATGCAATACTACTAATCATGGTAATATTGTAGAAAACATCTATAGCGTACAGAAACAAGTGCAAAAGATATAATGAGAAACACTCAACAACAATTGACTGATTTGATTCATATACCTGCAGGTTCATCTAGACAAAACAAATTTCAACAAATGCAATAAATATTAAGTTACTGAAAGATTTGGAATTTTATGAAAATATAAAGAGATTTCTAATTTCATTTTTGAAAAGTATTCACTAAATATAAAGAGAATGTGTTGTCGTTTGAATCATTATAAAAGCAAGTTTGGGAGAGATTTAAGCTTGTTGCTCTCACCAGAGACGGACATCATGTGATCAAAACCAAAAAAGATACAAAGAAAATAAAGCGATTTCAACAAAAACTAGTTACCTCCCAAGTCCCAATCCTTAAAAGGGAAGCTGGGAAATTGGATGCTTTCATCTTCTCATTGATAGTCAAAACACCAATAGATTTTATATCTTTCTTTTTGCCTCCGTCCAAGTGCTCATTGTTTGTGGTGCACGATGAGTTGGAAGAAGAAGTTGCTTGAGACAATCTCATTTGAATCAAATCAAGTAGTGATGGACTCTTTCTCAAGCGAAGACCAAGTGGACTAGGTTCATTAAGTAAGCTATTCTGGATGACCTCGGTTGGCGTCATTCTACCTGTTCCCCACTGATATAAAACAACATTTTAGTGAGTTAACCAGCAAAATAGCATAATAATTTTCTCTATGTAAACAGTGCCACAACAAATGACATATTTTTCCATAGATTTTTCCGACGCAGGACACGCCTTTAGATTGTTTCATATGGCCAATCTCGCGTTAAGAAAAAAGGAGAATGTGAAGCACCAAAACCGATTTCATATTAACATAAAAGTAAGGAAAGCATCCATAGAGAACTACCACACAAATATTTAACGTTGTTTTTCTTCCTAATGGAATGGAATGTCGAATTGAAATTATACCCACTCATTTCAATCAGGATATAAAGATGAAAACTCCAAATAACGAAGTTATAGATGATGGAAAATTTTTCCTGAACCACGAAAAACTACTACAGTCGAGGTTTTTCGACTCCAGGATCAAGGAAAAGAAACTTTTTTTTAACAATCAGGCTTCAAAATATAACTTTGTAAAGGCGGATCCAAAACTTTCCAAAAACTATTGAATCATAAGGAAACATCACGAAGCAGAAACGCGTTCTCGAAACCCAAACGAAATCGAGCCAGATCACTTTTCAATAGTATTAGAGAATCATCCTTAGGCAACCGTAGCTACAAAGAAAAAACAGAAGAAAAAAATTACAGCTTAATCCGTTACATGAGAAGTTTATCAAAACTTGAGACTGAACCAATGCAGAGGAGGATGAAGAAAAGGGGCAACCTTGGTTCGCTTGATGAGCGACTCATTCTCGTCCTCGAGTTGGTCCTCGACCTCCAACTTCACAGGACCCGATGCGTCCACCACCAAAGGCCTCTTCACCGACAGCTCGGACTCCCGCCGCAGCTTGCCGTAACCCGCCAACTGAACCATAAGCCACCACAATCAACGACCCCCGAAGCCCTAAAACAACGGATCCACGCAACTCCAAATCGGCCCTGCACAGCCTCCTCAAGTTCAGATCTAAACAGCGCCGATAAACAAACTGGTAAAATCGATCGGAGGAGAAGACGGTCAGTATTTGGATTTGGCGAGGAAGATGGAGCTGAGAAGTGAGCAAAGCTGGTGACTTGTCAAAATTAGGGCGGAATATAAATAAATAAATAATTTTATAATTATAAATAAAAAGTTTAAAATATTTTTCTCTCAATGTCTGTTTTTAACTGAGTATAAAAATAAAATTCTCTAAAAAATAATAATTTATCAAAAATTAGAGGCTGCTGTGCTTAGTGCTTAGCTCAGAAAACGTACACGTACGTTGCCTTGCTGTCCACGTGGCGAATTAAAGCTTCAATTTCCACAACATTCTTGTTTGATTCATTTTTGCAAATATCTACTAACAAACAAAATGTCTGTTTCATTAAACATTTATCACGAAAAAAAGAAAAGAAAACAGAATCGAAAATTGAAATATTATATTTAAAACGAAAAGTCAATGTAATTAGCAGTAAGGTTAAGGGCATTTTCGTCTTTTTAGGCAAGAAAATGACGCGGTAGAATCGGATATGTCGGGGATGGCCACGTGTGGTGGCCGCCGCAACTTGCCGTAGTGCAGTAAAGACGAAAGCGTCGCGGTTGTGGGTCCTGATTCATGAACCTTCCTCTGCTTACGACCGGCTTGGGGCCCGCTGAGGTACGATTTGGATGTCTCGTGATTGGAGCGTACGTGGTGCGGCGGACTGATGTGCTGCCGGCCTGGATTCGCAGCGGAAGTTGTGGACAGAAATTGGATTAGGCAAAGAATCGATACTGAATCGCAAAAGTTCTCCTCTATTTAATAGACAGCTGTAATATGCCATGTTGATATTTAAAATCTCAGTGCCTTTTAGCTTTACTATCTACAAATAAAAAAATAGAACCGGATAAGCTTTATTCTAATTTTGCCAAATTAAATTAAGTATAAAAAATGCATTTTTTTTACTTGGCTACTTGATATTTTCTTATAGTTTATATTTTTTTAAAGGTCTCTTTGTGTTTTATTATTTCTTTTATTATTTCCTTCCAATAGGGTCAGAACTAAAAGAGGCCTCCGCCTAATCAGATAGGGGATATAAAATTTTATAGATTAGTTATAGATTAAAAAATTATTTTTAATTTTTTAAACCCTAGATAATTTAATTTTCCAAGCATACATAGGGTCTAAAATTTTTTTAGTGTCTCTTTTAAATCACAAGCTGTAATGTGATAAATGGCTATATGATATATGATGATGTTGATAGATTGATAGGGAAGTGAATAAGGATCTTATGTGGCATGACTTTGACTCGGTCAACATAGGTCTTATGTAGCATGTCCTTGACTTAGTCAATAGAGACCTGAGTCAGTTAAAGTCTTAAATCATGCTTGAGTTAGGTTGGATTGGGTCGTGCTGATCTCAGAAGAGCTTGACAGTGTTTATCGAGGGCTTGACAATGCTTATTAAGAGCTTGACATCACTTATAGGGACCTCAGTGGTACTAAAACGCTTTGGCCAAGTTTAGCAAAGTTGGGACCGAGTTATTAGAGGACTTTCACTCGGTGGACTGACTTTGTTAGGTTTAACAAGGAGTCACGTCAGTTGTGGAATAGGCATTAGGTTAAAAGACTTAGCATTTATCTTAGCTGCATCAATGGACAGCCGTTACAGATGCAAGAAAGGAAACATCAATTACAAATGCAGGAGAGAATATGTCGGTTATATGGAAAAGAAAGCTACGGTAGTTATAGGCACCGCAATTATGCAATCACTAGGAATTATACAGCTGCCTAAAGTAAGTTGTTAAATAAAGAGATGTCACCGCTACAAGAGTAAGGTGCCAATTCCTCTTCCTATTCTATATATAAGGTGGATATTGCAAGCAAGGTAAGCACAATTGACAGTAAAACTATTATTCCCCTATTGTTCGCCATTCCTTTTTTCCGTTTTCTTCTTTAACTCTGACTTGAGCATCAAAGGGGTCACGCCAATGTATGCCTTGGACCTCTTCTAACCTCTAGTTGGTCCATTTCAGCAAGGAAGCAAGACATTCTGCAAGGTAGGGAGGAATTGGTTCACTTTTCGTCGGTCCTATCGGTTAGGATCGTCTCGGTGCAATGCGCGTGTTTACACATTTTGAAAACGTGCGCAGTGAAAATAAATAAATAATTAAAACTAATTATTACAACACACAACATGCAAATACAAGATATAACAGTGTATAAGACATGACTAAAAATTAAAATTTTTGGAATAGTAAATAATTCTACGCATATCTGGTAGATGATGTTGAGCGGTGTTGGCATCAATCGAGCAGTCCTTGTTGAAATTCTATCTCTACTGGTGATCCACCAAGCTCTCATCTGAACGACTTCCTAAGTCATGAGTCACATCACCGTTTTCGCTACTAGCCGACGATCGACAACGATTGAATTGAAAGAAAAACTTATTCTCGAAAATACGCAACAACATTTGTCATGATCATTTTTCGGGGTTTTCTAACTATCATCGACAATCGTATTTCCAGTGTAGTTTTTGGTGGTCAACCTTTGACCGCCAACAAAGGGGCAAATAACCGGAACCTTTTCGATGTTGATGGAACGATCTCCGAAAACTTCACAAGTTTTCGTAGAGATAGTTGATTGTCGTAAGACAACCGAGATTGATCGGCAACAGCTCGGACAGCCTATCCGATGGCTGGAAATAATTTCTGACGATCGAACAATGAATTTCGACAACAAAACCCTAATTCATCCCGATAACAACTCTGATATTGACGTGACAACGACTCCTCTGTTCTCCTCTTCGACAGAGGCTCCTCTTTGGCCGCAGCTCCTCTCCGCCAGCAACTCCTCTCCGACAGCGGCGACAACCAAAACCAGGTGGTGGCAGCGATCTTGCTGAGCAGGGCTTCGACGGTGCTCTTCTCCCATGCGGGCAGGGGGTAAATCGATGACAGCCCTGGCATTGTGGCAGCGCTGTCCGATAGCAACAATACCTCCGGCACGACTCCGGTCGACCATAAAAGCGGTTGTGGCTGCACAGTCTTGCGACACCGAACACCACAAGAAAGGGAAGAAGGGAAACATGACTAGTTTCCTGGTTTCCTGGACACTCAGGAGGGAAGAGGTGGCACCCAGCCACAAGCTTCTCCGACTAACAACGCAAAGAAGGAGGGCCCGAATCGGAAACAGCTAGAGGCACCTTGTAAGTTTCCTTGACGGACAACACGAGGGAGAAGGGACTCTAGCGGGCTATGGCTTCGGCGGACGACGCTATGGTTTTGGCTGTCGACGTTCGTGCTAAGGAATCGCTTGGAGAAGTAAGGGAGGCGACCGCGCTAGGGTTTTGTCGTTCCATCTCCCTTGATGCTCGACCCTTGTTAAAGCCCAACCTCCGCGAGCTCCTCATTGGCATCGGATGCGAGCATGCGACAGTGTCTGTGTCCCGTCCATCGGTTTTTGGAATAAGTGCTGCGAGAGAGACGAAGTCGCAAGGATGAAATCAGGTGCACATGCGGTGAATCAGGCAATCAACGTAGGGAAAAGAACCGAAACGCAAAAAAGGAAACCCAATTGAACTGGACCAAAAATTTAGGGTTTATTGTAACAAACGGATTCAAATTTTGGTTCGCTTGGTTCAATAACCAAACGACCTTAATTTAACCCAAATTAATTTTTTCAATTCATCTTCGCAAGAGGAATCTCCTCATTTCTTTTATTTTGCCAAAATATCTTCCATTATGAATCAAATCAAGTTGGTTCAAAACCAAATCGTTTGGTTTAATAACCAAACCACCTCGGATTTCAACTAAATCAGTTTTGTTTATTTCATCTTCATAAGATGAAGTCCATCATTTTTTGCCTTTATTCAGTCCAACCAAACTTTATTTCTCTCAATCTGAGAATCTAATTCTCAAACTCGTTTTAAGTCCTTCGGAGAACTTATAGTGCGTGTGACCCAATTGGTTCCTGATTATGTTGGTCGTCCGTAATTAACCATTAATTATGGAACGATCATGAGTGACACCTAGTAGTACATCATGATCCTCAATTGATCGAAAAATCAACGATTGATTTTAGAATAATTTCTAAACCCTTCAGTAGCTATAATGAAACGTGTTCGTTCCTTTCACCGTTTTATACCTGCTTGGTTCAGGACATGGTCTATATGTGTCAGTCCCCACTAGGCTGACTACGTCACACCTAGCTCAAGCTGCTTTCTTGTCTTGTGGATTTAAGTTACTTGTACATGTGTCCAAGAGTACCATACTCTTGACATGCAATGCTTTGACCAAAGACTTTTAGTAATAATTATAACAAGCGGCCGTAGGGTATACGTCTCTTTTTGCCAAGAGCGATGAATCCTCTGTGGGCTATTCAAACACCTTCGAACACTTTGACTTATACCCAATCATCTTGGGTCCACACCTTCTCGGATATGTTTGCTTAAAATGTCAAAGTATAAGCCTCCATGATCAAGGTGACTTGAATACCACAAATCAAAGGAAACTCACACTTAAGCTGTACTGAGATCTTCATTGACATATGTATAGAATTATATGAAGTCTCACGTCAGGTCACTCCAATGAACTAGTTATCTTTAACTAGCATTCACGTTTAACTCTCAACATCTAATATCTTCGACCAGTGAGATCGGCTTCTTGGTAACTCAAGGTAGTTTAAAACGTGCTAGTCTTAACAGAATCGATGACGTCCATGCTCATCAATTCCTCGACTAAGGATAATTTCAATACATTCATAATTGCACATGTAGAGATGTTCACTAGTTGTGATCCATGTTGGGATTCCCAGTGCAATACACGTGTTTACACATTTCGCAAACGTGCACAGCGGAAATAAAATAATAATAATTAATACTAATTATTACAACACACACATGTATAGTCAGGAAATAAAAAGTACAAGACATGATAGAAATTTAAAATTTTGTAGAATAAATTATTCTACGCGTACCTGGCTATGACGCTAAGCGAGAAGTGTTAGTAGTAGCCCTAGAACCAATTATGTAATGATTGACTACGGATTTTTGTATTATATTCTATTATTGATAAAGGCAAGATTTTTTGTTATTATACTTACTTTATGTTTGTGCCAAATAACTAAGTATAATAATA
>NW_027432262.1:0-26833 GCF_044706935.1 Curcuma longa
ACATACGCTAGAGAAGCAAAAGCACATTCACATAGAGACGCAAGCGAGCAAGTAATAGAGCCGCAAACACAATCTCTCCCTTTCCCATAAGAAGTGCTCCAAGAACTTATATTATAGTATGGCACCAAGAACCACTCCCTGGAGATCCCATGAGAAGAAAAGCGAAGTCGGAGGCATCCAAGAAAATTACTTTATATAGGCCCTCAAATCTATAGATCTAGTGATAGGCATGAAAACCAGAATTATAAAGTCGGGCCTAATATAAAAGTAAATCTGGCCCCGACCTCCCAGTCTTTAGTGGCCATGATCGCCTCTCTTGGGGCAACTCAAGGGTAAGCTCTCAGTGGTGCGGGGAAGCAGGAACATTCCCCACTACGCGGCCCTTACTATATATTTGCGAGATCAAGGACTATGAGAATAGGGCCGAGGCAGTAGCAATCGCAGTAGCAGTAGCTGTCCTAGCTGTCCACTTATCTTATTATAGTATGGCGGACTGAATCTTATTCGACATTCATTCTCACTGCTCCTCCCGATCGGATCTGACTGGAGCCTCTCTGCTACCTCGGAGCTCGCTCCTTTCATTCAGCAAAGCATCTTTCAGTCGCTACTCGTCGTTCTTTAGTCGCTGACTCGCAACTCAGAACTTATATAATAAAGAAGTAGTTTGACTCGCTCCTTTGCGAGTTCAGTAGTCGCTCTGCTCCTGTCGGCTTTCCTCTATTGCTGGAACTGAATTGGTCTCAGATTAGCGGGCAGAGATCATAGTCACTTCGCTGTCTAACGCTCCAAGGACAAGGACTGCAGCTTGGATGGGAGATGAGATGAGAAGAGAAGTAGAAGTCCAGCCGCTCTGCGTCGTTATCACTCGCTCCTGGCGCCTTTAGTTCGTAGGTTGGAGGAAGCACCCTACAGCACTGACCCGTGACGTAGCGGAAGATAGGCAATGGCACTCAATCCAGGATAGTCTCCTTTCATGGCACTGAGGGACGAGTTCATGCTTGGATGATCAGGAATGACTCGCTGGCCGTCCTACTAGCATTCTTCTGCGGAACGGGTCTCCTACTCAGCTGTCGGCTCCCGTGGCAATCAATAGTAGATGCAAGGGCAAAACAATAGTGCAAGTCGTCTCATCTATTTTAATAGCAGAATTTGACTTTGAATTTCTTTGAACTACTCCCTGTATATAATAGAAGTTCCTGTGCACAATCTGTGTATGCATTTTCTTTGAGCGCTGGATAGCCACTGAATACAATACCAGGCTCGGGTGTAGGGTAGGATGATTCGACTAAGATAAGCTTCTATAAGCCTATATAAAGTAATTTTCGGCAATAGCCGGGTCCAAGAAGTTAGGTGCGACGAGCCCTTCACATTCGGTGAAAAACAACTAGACTCGCTGAATCAAGTCAGAGATCACGATCCCTGAGAAAGAAAGGAGTCCCTTCTGACTTTCATGCCCTCGCCCCATCTTATCTGCCCTAGTCTCACTCTTTCCTAACCTTGGAGCCGTCGAGTCACTCATCGGGTAAGGTGCTTGAAAACACCCAATGGGAATGATGAACGTGAGAGTAGCGTAGGGCCACTCGGGACCGGCAGAGAAGGAATTGCACATGGCGGGAATGGAGATACTGAATCGGACTACTTATATTATAAAGAAGTAATTAGGAAGCGCACACGTTCTATTTCGACTATTATGCCCTCTGGAATGCTTTGAGCAGGAGGGGGGCTGTCATATTCATTGAGTTCATCCGTTGTCCGACCGGACAGAAGCGATGGAAGAGAGGAGCGAACGAATAATAAGACGGAGCTTGGCGTCCCGGATCGAATAGCAGACTTTATTAGTGCCCATAGAGCGACAATAGGACCCGAAAATCTTACCCGGGAGCGCAGAGGGCGGGTTCGCTAGGCGCGATGGTGTGAAGCCAATACTAATCTTTGGACAGTGACGGTCTTTATTTAGACCCGAGCTTTAACCCGGAAATTGAGACCCGAAAAGAGGAGTGACCCGTTCCGCGTGAAATTCCAAGAGTGAATGTCGTACGGGATGCGCAGAAAGGGCAGAGGTTGACTAGGCGAAGACTCATTCAAGGAGGTAAACCGCTTTCCACCACGACTTGGCCTCTGACAATAGAAGCGAAGTCGAATCGTACCGAGCGAAGGGCTCCTCTATCTGATACCCGTCCTCTTCCAGAGAGGACGCTCCTAAAAGTCTTTCTCTGGCACCAAGACTAGCTGACCAAGCCTCTGAACCAGAGTCTCGTCCACTTTTCAAGAATGAAGGAAGGCCAGGCCCTGTCTTAATGTTGATTCTTTCTTCCGAGTTGAGTGCTTGCAAATGTGATTTGAACTTACCTGACTCCATGAAGAAGAGGTTTGACCCCACCCTCCCCACCTCCTGGTATTAGTGACTTATTGAAAGGCCGGTCCAGTCTCCATGACCCCTCTTGGGTGCGATTGATTAAGAACTCGTCACGCGCACGAACTAGAGCCTATCTGAAGGGTCTCAAGCGAGCAAGCCAGGAAGCTTGATTAGTGCCAATCAGAGCTAGTACTTCTTTTGCGACTCTTGCTGGCATCAGCCTTTGAAGGAGAAAGCCCTCTCCGGAGCTCATATGGGAGGCAGGGTAGGCTAGGCTTCTTAGTGAGACATCCCCACCACCGATCGAATGTCAGTCTGCGTATGAATAGTTTGAGTTGGCTTGTTCGCCCCTTCTATGATAAATCCCTTGATGGAGAGAGTTCTCTTTAGGCTATTGGTTCATAAGATCTTTCAGGCGAACTAATACTAGTTATTTCGGGATCCCTAACCAGCAGTGAATGAATCCGTAGCTGAAGTAGTGAAGTAAGCTTAAGCTCCGAGCTCATAGCAGAGAACCCACCTTCTCTTGTTATAGAAGCAAGGTGCGGAATTTATATTTATTTTAGGCAGATGCCCTTAGTGGCAAAAGAATAGATAGGCGCCTCTTCTACATTTGACACACTTTCTTTGTAGCTGGAAGCGGAGTGAGGAAGAACAATACTCGTTGCCGGTCATAAGTCAGGTAACCATCCCCGGAGTTTGGGACTCCTAACATAAGAATTGTGCCCTTATTCGGAGGTAGATTCATCACTGTGTCATGCTTAAGAGCTGGCATGAAACTAAAGGAAGAAGGGTGATATGGCCTAAAATAAATATAAATTCCGAATTTAATGTTATTAAGGGGAGATAAAGAGCCCCAAAGGCCCTGCATTCATAATATAAGTTCTAATCCGCCTGTATATAATATAAGTACCTCTGCTACGCAGAGGAGAGAAATAGCCTTTGGGGCTATTTACGACTAATCTTCTATAATATAAGTTCAAATATATAGTAAGGGCCGATCGCCAAATATATGGCCCTAAAATCAATCTAAATTCCGCCTGTATATAATATAAGTTCAAATATATATACAGGGCCGCCATACTATAATATAAGTTCAAATATATATACAGGGCCGCCTGTATATAATATAAGTTCCTCTGCGTAGCAGAGGAGAGAAATAGCCCCAAAGGGGCTATTGTAGACTAAAAATTATAGCAACTTATATTTATTTTAGGTGGTGTATTTCATAATATTAAGTTCTAATCCCCCTGTATATATATTGGCTATATTTTTGGGCCTAATATAAAAGTCAGTTTCCTGCGACAGCGACGTGTTCAAAAACTTTCTTCTTGAGAAGGGTTGTTATGAGTCAAACCCAAAGGCATCCATTTTTCATAGTATCCGCTACATGTTAGCGTGAGAATTGACGGTTCGAGTCCAACATGTCTACAGAGAAGCCAAATCGCAGACTGGCATGCGAACTTCTCTTTCCAGCTGCAACTTGGGGTCATTCTCATGCATGCATTGTCCACCAAAGGGGCTTGCTACTTTTTTGTTAGGGGACTAATGTGGAGTGGCTAGACCACGTCTATGCTATGATTAGTTGCCCCCTTTGTTTGTAAGAAAAGATCTCCGGGCGGGAAAATTAAAACTTCTTTCTTACTCTCTTACTTAGCCTTAGTGGGCCTAGCTAACCGAGGCAGGAAACAAAAGAAGACAAGGAAAAGTCAGGCTTGATTGGTTTTTGGACATAGCTACGGAAAAGCTCTGATCCAACTTGCCCATAATATGTTCATGCTAACAAACACTACTTATCTTATTACTTATCTATCCTAGGACATTAATAATTTCATTGCCTCCCTCACATGCTTCGGATTCTGACAAAAAAGAGATGTCTAATCGCTTCTCCGTCTGTCCGGGAAAAAGGCGAAAACAGCTTCTTAAACAGCCCCGTCGTTATCACTCGGACCTCCATCTCGCTTCCTAGAAAGCCATTCTAGCATTCGGGATACCTTGAATACTAAAGATCTTGGCATCTGTACCTTCTTTAGGAAAGTCATCAGTCCCAGAGCTTATTCGTGCAAGGAATCAATGCACTTATCGGCTAGCCAGCTTGCTAGTGAGAACATTTAATCTTTCTGTTCTGGTAAACATATCCGCAATTTGCTTGTCACTTCAACTAAAGGGGTTACTATATCTCCGCTAGTAACCTTGTTTAGTAAAAAATGACAATCTACCTCTATATGTTTGGTACGCTCGTGAAAGACAGGATTTGCGGCAATCCATATTCATTGCACTTTCATTGTCACAGTGCATGATCATTGGATCTCCCTGATAAACATCCATCTTCTACTCAAGGAGTTCAGTGAATACGAGGCTTTTCGCACGCCGATTCTGCTATCGGCGAATACGTTGTTAGGTGCGTAGCTGCTCTTTGTTAGAATAGGCTCCTATCCATCAATTGTTATGGTAGTCCAATCAAGGTGTCAAGTCTGAAAGCCAAGCCCGGGCAAGAAGAGGGAAAGTATACCTGGTTAGAAAACCTCGCTTTTGAAGTGAGTCCTCTTCTCTTAGTGGGAGGAAGAGGAACGAGGCGACGTGACGTCTCGCAATACCGTAATTTAGGGCCGAGTGAGTAAGTACGACCGATAGTTAGGGGTAGAGTGAATGAAGGAGTCGTCGGATAGTCTACAATTGCGTAGCAATTTCACTCCTCTGCCTTTGGGGCAGAGGAGTATAAATTGCGTAGCAGAGTCGATCGGATTAGTCGTAAATAGCCCCTTTGGGGCTATTTATCTCCCCAATATATAGTAAGGGTAATTTACTAGATTTTTGGGGAGTGAAATTGCTACGCAATTGTAGACTATCCGCCATACTATAATATAAATTCCCGATATATTAGGGCCGACCGCCAAATATATGGTGGGGCCGCCATACTATAATAAATTCCCAAGGAGATAAATAGCCCCAAAGGCGTAGACTAATCCGCCTGTATATAATATAAGTACCTCTGCTACAATTTACTAGATTTTGGGGGCCTAATATAAAAGTCAATTATAGCCTTTGGGGCTATTTACGACTAATCCGAATCGGCCCTAAAATCAATCTAAAGGAGATAAATAGCCCCTTTGGCGTAGACTAATCCGCCTGTATATAATATAAGTTCCTCTGCTACGCAGAGCAGATAAATAGCCAAAGGGGCTATTTACGACTAAGCCATACTATAATATAAGTTCAAATATATATACAGGGCCGCCTTACTATAATATAAGTTCTAGACTATATTAAGTTCGGGCCATTCACGACTGTTGCTGAGGGTATCCTAATAGGCATATTTCGACTGAATATATAAAGGGCAGATCTTTCCCAATATATATACAGGGTTGAATGAGAAATTGCATAATTTACTAGATTTTTGGGGAGGAACTTATATTATAGTTTAGTCTACAATAGCCTTTGGGGCTATTTATCTCCTCTGCATAATTTACTAGATTTTTGGGGAGTGAAATTGCTACGCATAGGAGTGAAATTGCGTAGCAGAGGAGTGAAATTGCATAGCAGAGGAACTTATATTATAGTAAGGCGGCCCTTACTATATATTTGGCGATCGGATAGTCGTAAATTGCGTAGCAATTTACGACTATCCGATCGACTATCCGCCATACTATAATAAATTCCCAATATATGGTAGGGCCGACCGCCAAATATATGGTGGGGCCGCCATACTATAATAAATTCCCAATATATGGTAGGGCCGACCGCCAAATATATGGTGGGGCCGCCATACTATAATAAATTCCCAAAGGAGATAAATAGCCCCTTTGGCGTAGACTAATCCGCCTGTATATAATATAAGTTCCTCTGCTACGCAGAGCAGATAAATAGCCTTTGGGGCTATTTACGACTAAGCCCTAAAATCAATCTAAATTCCGCCTGTATATAATATAAATATAAGTTCCCGATATATTAGGGCCGCCTGTATATAATATAAGTTCCCAATATATGGCCCTAAAGAAAGAGAAATTCCGCCTGTATATAATATAAGTTCCCGATATATCCCTAAAAAGAAAGTAAATTCCGCCATACTATAATATAAGTTCAATATATAGTAAGGGCCGACGACTAATCCGACGTACTTATATTTTTGGGAATTTATTATAGTATGGGCAAATATAGTCAATTCTTGCAGCAAATTATGGTATTACGAACTTAATATATAGTGGGGTATACCATTGACTCTTCGGGGATCGCAATACCGTAATTTCAATATTGGGAGATTGTAGAACATAGGCTCGAGCGCGATGAGGGCTGAGTAGATCACTAGTGTAGTAGTAGAAGTAAGGGCTAATAAGTACGACCATAGGGTATGTAATAGCTCGACCATTAGGGAGAGAGAGAGGGACGAGTGACAAATACTCAATATAGGCCCGAGGTAAATACGAAATATAGGGTATCCCCGATAGGCTCGACCATAGGGAGAGGGGCGAAATTTCTCTTTTTGCTTCTGGGGCGACGTGAGAAATAAAAAAGATAGGGGTTCTTTTGCTGATATTATCAAAAGTCTTCGATACTGGGTCATTCATTACTATACCTTCCCTATTCATTGCGGGTTGGTTATTCGTCAGTACGGGTTTAGCTTATGACGTGTTTGGAAGTCCTCGGCCGAGTATTTCACAGAGAGCCGACAGGGGATTCCATTGATAACTGGCCGTTTTGATTCTTTGGAACAACTCGATTCATTTAGTAAATCCTTTGAGGAGGCCCCCAATGACCATAGATCGAACCTATCCCTTTTTTACAGTGCGATGGTTGGCTGGACTAGCTGTACCTACCTTTGGGGTCAATATCAGCAATGCAGTTCATCCAATGAGAAACCTAATGAGAATTATAGAGCTATATCAAATCCGAATGAACAAAATGTTGAATTGAATCGTACCAGCTGGGGTTTATTACTTTTTTTTGTACTTGCTCTTTTCTTTTCCAATTCTTTCTTCAATTGATAGAAAGAAAGAGAAAAAGAGTGAGAAGAGGGAAAAAGAAAGGGACGACTTTCTTATTTAGATTTAGCGACGTCTCCTTAACTCTTTCTTAAGGAGCTGCTGCCGGGAAAACTAATAAGTATGGCCGGCTCGGGCATTTGAAGAAGGCCCAGGACAGCCTTCGTAAGGTCTAGTTCCAGAGCAAGGTAAAAGGTCAAGTTTCGGCTCAAGGAAAAGGGAGGGCAGTCCCCTCAACAAAGGGATGTGCGTCGGCAAGCAAAACATATGCAACTGTGTGCACTAGGGGGCAAGATCAACTCTAAAGCCAAGATGTCCTATACTGGAGCCGAACCTTTTTCTTTTGCTCTACTGTATGTATGTCAATGTCATGTCTTTGCAATACCTTTTCGAATCGAGCTGTCCCCAGGTCAGCTCTCTCTCCTCTTTCCTTTGTCTACTGCCCGTCCTTGACCTTCTTCCCGCACTCGTTAACACCGGAAGACCCGTTCTGAGCCTGAAAGCTTTGTCACTCAAAGTAACCTACTCGTTCCAAAGGTATAAGACTTTAATGTCAGAAAAGAGGTAAGCTAAGAATGAGAGAGAAATAGGAGAGCTCACCGATCAAAGAGAGTAAGGAAGGCAAGATAGCGCTAGATAGAAAGCCAACAACAAAAGAGGAAGAGAAGAGGCGCCGCGAATACCATTATATAAGGATAAGGTGGGGGCGGCTTACCAAGTTTTAGGGAAGGGATATGTGAGGGGATCCAAATATGAGGCTGAAAAGAAAGAAGAAGTTTCCAACCGAATATGAATAACTAGAAAGAGGCCCTGTGCTAAAGAAAAGGGCTAGAGAGACCAATAGCACAATAGCGTGCTCCGAAACAAGTGAGTCTAGCGCGAAGAGCCGTGCTCTAAAAAGAGAATAGCGCGCCAGGCACAAAGCTTTAGTTAGCCATAGCAAGATCAAACGAGACTAAGAAGCTACAGGTTCACTCACCTCCTGAGATCCCTAGAAAGAGAGTGTTCTTTTTTAACTTCTACTTCTGGAATTGACCTAACCTGTTGTCTTGCTAGTGGACTCTTGAACTGAGTGATGAAAGAAAGTTGACGATTGTGTCGGTGGTATGTGAGTAGAGCAGCTAGCCTTGAGCAGGGTGAATCGAGTTCTAACAATCATCGATCGCGCAAGCCGAGCTGGGAATTAAAATCTCGGTTTTCCAGATGGGCAGGTAAGGAAGCAGATGAGGGGATCTTGTTTTCTAAGGTTGGTCCTCGAAAGAGGAAAGATCATTCTCAAGCCGATGCAGCTATTTCCGAAAAAAGTAAATACGGACGTGCTCGAAGAGAAGGTACGGTAGATCTTTCGTAGTTTTGAATAGATAAATTGCTACGCCCCTTACTATATATTTGGCGATCGGATTAGTCGTAAATAGCCCCTTTGGGGCTATTTATCTCCCCAATATATAGTAAGGGTAATTTACTAGATTTTTGGGGGGATTCGGATTAGTCGTAAATAGCCCCAAAGGCTATTTATCTCCCCAAAAATCTAGTAAGTTGTAGCAGAGGTACTTATATTATATACAGGCGGATTAGTCTACGCCTTTGGGGCTATTTATCTCCTCTGCATAATTTACTAGATTTTTGGGGAGTTAAATTGCTACGCATAGGAGTGAAATTGCTACATTTACTATATTTTGGGGAACTTATATTATATACAGGCGGATTAGTCGTAAATAGCCTTTGGGGCTATTTATCTCCTCTGCGTAATTTACTAGATTTTGGGGAGATTCGGATTAGTCTACAATAGCCTTTGGGGCTATTTATCTCCTCTGCATAATTTACTAGATTTTTGGGGAACTTATATTATATACAGGCGGATTAGTCGTAAATAGCCCCAAAGGGGCTATTTATCTCCTCTGCTACGCAATTTACGCCAATATATAGTAAGGGCCGATCGCCAAAGGAGATAAATAGCCCCAAAGGCGTAGACTAATCCGCCTGTATATAATATAAGTTCCTCTGCTACCCCTGTATATATATTGGGCAGATAAATAGCCTTTGGGAATTTATTATAGTATGGCGGAATTTAATTTCTTTAATATAAGTTCAAATATATAGTAAGGGCCGAATTTACTGTAAGTTGGGCTATAATAAATTCCCAATATATAGTAAGGGCCGCCTTACTATAATATAAGTTCAAATATATGGCCTAAAATCAATATAAATAAATTATAGCTCTGTTGGTGAAGGAGATAAATAGCCCCAAAGGCGTAGACTAATCCGCCTTACTATAATATAAGTACCTCTGCTACGCAGAGGAGAGAAATAGCCTTTGGGGCTATTTACGACTAAGGAGATAAATAGCCCCAAAGGCGTAGACTAACTGTATATAATATAAGATAAGTACCTCTGCTACGCAGAGGCATATAAATAGCCTTTGGGGCTATTTACGACTAAGCCTAAAATAAATAGAAAGAAATTATAGCTCTGTTGGTGTATTTCCGCAATTTAACTATATCCCTAAAAGAAAGTAAATTCCGCCATACTATAATATAAGTTCAAATATATAGTAAGGGCCGCACTTACTATAATATAAGTTCTAATCCAACGTACTATATTTTTGGGCACGACCTGCGATAGCGACGTTTAGACGGGCTCGAGCGACAGGAGGAGCGAGAGGGACGAGATAATGAAGACTTTACTTAAAAATTGTTCTGATTGGAGTATAGCTTTTGTCTCATATATTATAAGTGGAGGCGCCCCTCTCCATCACTCGGACCTAGAACTGCTGCATAAACTAATGAACTCTCTCCACTCACATCGGATAGTCTAACAGGGAAGGGCCGAACCTTAGCTTAGGGCCGAGAGTAACGACGAAAAAGAGTTAGGGCCATTCACTCTAGTGAATGGTATTTCCTTGGTTAGTCGTGAATTCCAGGTAAGAGTAGCAACTCGAGAAGGAGGGATTATAAAGCGTACCTTACCAGAGAAGTTCATTGAATGTAATATGAACCTAAGGCACAATCAACATTTGAAATGAAAGCAGCTTCCCTAACCGCTTGAAACCATGAACAAAAACAACAATAGCAGCATCCGAACAGTCTAATATGGTACAAAACTACGAAAGATCTTGGAATTCATTCTTATAGAAGCTTCATGAACTACTCTTGCTGCGACAGTGACGTCACTCACATTGCATGAACAGCTGCTATTTAGGAGGAGTGAGTCTTTCATAGTGCCAGTAGAGTTAATAAAGAACTCTTTCCCGCCTCCTTCACGTCGCCCCTCGGACCGCACCAGCACAAGCTGAACAATGTAATGAGAACGAGTCCATTCCTAGCACCTATTAAAGAGGAAGCTATAGGAACGTTTAAAGAGAGTGATTTGACCCGATACGAGGATATAAAATTGGCAGCTGTTGGATCCCCGTCCCCTGATGAGTTCATGCTTTAACCTTCTTTAGTAGCACCTCTTGTTAATTTAAATTAGCCCATTTCAGCCTTTAATATGAGTTCGCCGGCATGACGCCCTTTCTAAATCTAATATGGCAACTACTAAATCACTCACATTCCAAAGATCGGACTACTACTCGCACTATATACAATAATTAAGAAGCGCCGTAGAGGTTCAGAGAGAGGTCGGGACTAACAACTAATTCTTGTACGGCACCACTAACAACGGGTTCCGGAGAGGATCCAACAGCTGCTACTGAAAAGGGATCCAACCAAACAGAAAGAGCTGCTGGCTCCGCATCAAGATCAATATCTGGTGTAAGTGAATGCGCCTGAAGGCTCCTATCCTTGCGAATGCCTAAAACGTTGGAAAGATTCATTAAGTGATCAGTTCATGGTTCATTCAAATTAGTACTCTACAGTTCAAGTGAAGGTACGACTGAACACTTTCCCAATCTAGATAAATGTTGGAGGCGGACCTGGCATTCCTAATAAAAGACTCCGATAGGGTGAAAGGTTGAAGTTCTGGCTAGGCACCAGTTTCAAGAGATAGTCTTAATGAGTACGGGAAAGCCCTCTGACGCTCAGCATAAGGGTATCAACGAGATAGGCTCGACCAGCGGGAGAGGGAGAGGTACGAAATATGATAAACTAAGTGGGATGAATCTTCTCTTCTTCTTCCCGACCTACCTTAAGAATGAGTCTTTGAGTTTGATCCTTGAATTGGAGCTACACCAGGAAGACCTACGGGATAGGTTAGAAGGAACGAGCTCGAGCATAAGCTACAGGAACGAGCTCTACCTTTGAGGAACGAATACGCTCTACAAAAAGAGGTTATGTAGCTCCACCTGTGGGAGAGGTTGTTTGAAGAGGGTTGTTGTTCATTAGTTGATTCTCCGGCTCAGTGGTTGAATCAGTTCCCTTTGCTTTTCGTGTAGGAGGTGGACCTGGGGTAGAAGGAGCTACTGCGAGAGATTTGAATGAATTAGTTCTAGGTTTCATGGGTTATGAGCCTGGGGTAAAGTCAATCCGACCATAGGGAAATGAATGGGAAGAGACTGAGTTATAAGTTGCCTAAACGACTGCAGAAGCAAGAACAGCCCAGGAAAGAATTAAGAAACCTTACTCCGCCCTTTTTGGAAAGAGTTTATTATAAGTAGTACTCGTGAGCGAAAGGGACTTAGAGTATAAAGAATCCCGTACGAGTTCAGATCAATATCTTTAGTAGCACCAAGAGAACAAACTAAGTAGCCATCATATGAAGCTGCTGCAGCTGTTCTTGTTCATGGTGCAAGTTCATTATAAAAGAAAGCAGACATTCAGGCAACGGCTAAAAGAGTAGAAGCAGCTGCTCCATATGGGTTCTTGAAGGCTCCGTACCTTTCTTTTTCCCTCTTTGCATTCCCAGTAGCGGAACTGAGCTAAACTCCTTTCAGGCAAATGAATAAGAAAGGAAAGGAAAGAGCTCCTCGGGCCATGCCATACCTTTCTTTTTCACTCTCCAGGTCACCTGCAACTATTAGTAGTCCAGATAAACCGGATAAACAGAAAGACGGGCAAGGGACGTTATTAGTGCTCGAGCGATAGCGAGAGGGACGAGTGTAACGACGTTTGAGACCAACGAACGATAGTGACGTGGCTATCCGATGGGGCCTTCTCCTTCCATGAACTCTAATCTTACGTTACGTGATGAAGGCCTTTAGTGCGGTCCGAGGAGGGGAAGAGAAGATATAGCGATAGAGTCGGCCCAAGAGCAAGACTTCCAACTAAAAGAGAGACGAGCAAGACTTACAGTCGGCCCCGGACTTGCATAACGTAGTCGAACGAATATAATATATGATGAATGAATGGTATCTTCATTAAAATGAATGGTATCTTCATTAAATATGAATGAATGGTGCCAGTCACGATCGAGTGTGGTGCCAGATCGAGCACTTGAAACGACCACTCGAGCGCGGTACTCTCGCTCTCTCTATAGTTCTTCTTTGGATTCATTTGCCTCTCACTCGTAGGGGCGAATGTACTACAACTGGAACACTCACTTAGCTATTCGGGACAGGAAGCGCCTGAAAGAAGAAAAGAACTGGCAGCTGATCCGAGCCAGGAGTCGACCTCCGCACTCTCTCTTAGACCAGACCTAGCACTACACTAATTAAGCTCATCATTAGACACCGCTCATCGTCCTAGCATTAAGCTCATCGTTATACCGCTCATCCGTTATACCTAGCATGAAGCTCATCATTATACATGAAACATCATTATACCGCGCTCTTAGACCTAGCAGACCGAATAAGCTCATCGTTAGACCAGAAACTCATCGTTAGAGTTAGACGACCTTCTTAGACGACCTAGCACTGGTAAAAAACCATATATCGTTAGACCTAGCACAGGAGACCCGGTTAAGGTATTAACCATATGAAGATAGGAGAGGCGGTAAGAGAGTTAGATAGGATCTCCGTCTCCCTCCTGGCCCTTACGTTCTAGTCCTTGCGAACCCGAAGTCCATACTTGATCTATGTAATACCCCTACGCAGTATCTATTTCTTCCTTCCCCTACGCAGTATCTATTTTCTTCCTTCCATACGGTTGCATGAACCGGCATACACCATACTTCCTGAACATACCATACTTCGGAAAAGAAAGACAAGAACACGAACAGAGAAGAGGTGTGCGATACAAGACAATAAAGTGTGTTCGAAAGAGAACCCGTATACGTACCCTGAATCAAAGTATATCCAACCAGTACCGAAGACTATCGTATCGTTCTATCGTTCGCTTCCTTGTTCTATCTCTTTCCCAGAAGAGATAAGGAGAAGCCCTGTTAAGCATATAGAAGAGAACCCCATTAGCATTAGTATATCTATCCCGGACCCCCCCCTAAGGAACCCCCCTCTGCCCAACCTGATTTATTTACAATGAATGAATTTAAAGTATTCGAATAATTATAATAAGCCCTGCCTTCAATAGCCGTTCGGGGCGCAATGAACAGGGAAATGATAGGTTTAAGTAAGGCACTTTTCATAACCGAGTGCTCAACCCACGGGAGATGCACTTTCTTTGACGCTCGACCCTCGACTTCTTGGAGTGGGGAATTATTAGAAGTATCTGCTACGCCTTTTCTATATGCTGCTAAGATTTAGATTCACGTATTTATTATAGTTTGATCAAAATTTGCGTTTTACAGATTCGGACTGAGAAACTGTCATCCCGCTCAATCCGATTGGGATGCCCCCGGCTCTGACATGTATTTTTTTAGAAGTAGAAGTAACATTAAACTCTGAATTATAGGTGTAAGCTTATAGGAAGTAGCTAAGCGCTAAGAAAAGAAGTCGTTTTTTTTACTTTTAGCTTAAGACATGCAATAGGGGAAATTGAGTTTAGGCGAAACGGGTTTGAAACATTTTTGTGAAGATCTTTCCTGCCTCAGAATCTGTACTAGGATATTTCCAGCTAGAATCTTTGCAGCTTTCTTACCTGGACCTGTTATCTTTCTAGTATTACATAAAAAGACTAGCCCTTTAAGCCAGTCTTACCGAATCCCTTCCTAGGGCCTTCCATTCGCAATGCCTTCCTATCCTAAGCCTATCTAGTTTGAGTCCTAAGGGTTGGAGTTCTATATAGTTGAGTGAAAGTTTCCTTCCATGCATTTCCTGTGCTAAGCCTATCCTCTTT
Source organism: Curcuma longa (assembly GCF_044706935.1). Taxonomy (NCBI): domain Eukaryota; kingdom Viridiplantae; phylum Streptophyta; class Magnoliopsida; order Zingiberales; family Zingiberaceae; genus Curcuma; species Curcuma longa. Next base: position 14,442 of record NW_027432262.1, read on the forward strand.
CCAGTAGTGTATCTCCTGTAATTGTAATGAAGATATAGGATATTTACAGGACTAAGAAAGAGAATACTACTTAGACTAGTAAAGAGTCTCTGCCCTCTAACCTTTCCCTGGTATAAGAGGTTCTTTCCCCTTGTCATTCCTTCTACCGGCCAGCCAGTTCCAGTCGTAGTCCTAATCTATAGGATCTCTTTTTTTTAGGGCCTGCCCCCGACTTTTCTAGTCTCTGTCCTCTACTTATACTTAGGCAAGCTCTGAGTCTGTTACATCCCGTTTTCTTGATAGAGTAAGTGAGAGGAACCCTATTTTCTTTCCCACATTCCCCTCCCCACGAACAGAACACCAGAGATGCACTTTCTCTATTCCCCCGATTCGATCCACAAGTTCAATGCCGTACCCGCCTGAGAGGGAGATCCGCCTATGAACTGTTCCAAACCTTTATTGAAGAAAGACCCCTTACCTTAAGATCAAAACAGAATAGAACGCCAAATATATATACCCCTAAAAGAAAGTAAATTCCGCAACGCAAGGCCGATATCTTGAATAGTGTTAACGGGTGGTTTCCCATCTATTTCTATTATATGTTCAATCCATTAGGTTCGTCGATTTGTTCAGAAAAGAAACTAAAGAGATAGAAAAGACCATCTTTGATTATTTTGGGAAAGAAGTAACTTGCACTTGGTATTGGATCCGCGCTTCTCTCGTGCTATTCTGGGCGGTACCAAGAAATGTGGAATGAGCACACCGATAACGCCTAACGCTGGACCATGATAAAAAAAAAATCTACCTTAGCCTTCGTCGAATAAACAAATATAAGAAGACTGAGGGTAGATGTAATCGAGCTCGACTGAAAGTATAGGATGTCATTTAGCTTTCTTTTTTGAAGTGGATTGCCCACCCTTTCTGTCTTATTGGGAAGTGGTTATTTAAAAACTATCCTATTCCGGGTCTGGCCTTTTTATCTTTTTTCTTTGCCAACGAGGATTCCCTAGTGTTGTATGGGTCCCCCGTACGACCTCAACCAAAAAAGATCATCCGATGAAGTGAAAGGGAATGTTCTCAGATACTGATTCCATACCAGTTGATTCAATGGTGGGTTTTTCTTTATGGATATAGTCTCTGGGGATTCCATAGTCAGCGGAAGGCAACCTTAGCCTTTACTTCACTCCTTGCTAATAGTTTCTTTACTTTGATTCCACCTTGTTATAAAGGGTATGTTAAGGGTATGTTCAAAAACTATAAGAGTACTACTAGTCAAGTAGGAGGTAAGCTTGCCTTTTCCGATTTGTTCTGTCAATTTTTTAAGTAGATGAATGAGGGACGGTCCCCTTCTTTAATCGTTCCTGATAAGTACCGCTTTAGCTCTATTTCCCGAGAACTCAAGATTGGCATTTCTTCGGAGATCGGCTCAACCCGTAAGGAAATAGATTACCACTTTAACTAAGTGTAATCTGTTGTCGATGCTTCATCCATTTATGAGACCCGAGGAACTACTTTCACTTGCAGATCAATCATAATTGAGGAATTACATCGTGACAAGAAGATGCTACCTTCTTTCTTTTTATGGCGTTCTACTAAAGCAATAGTTTCTTTATGATCCCAAGGGAACCGGGAACTGCCCATCTTGGAGATGACCCTACATCCACGGATTTCTATTCCAGATTGGATGTAGTTTCACTAGCTTGAGCCGGGCTGAACCATTCATCCTTCATCCACCGATCACCAAATCGGCTTACCCGAGACCAAATCCACTTGGAAAAGTATAAACGCGTAATGGCAGGCACCAAGATCACTACCCCCATTGGCCACATGCCAAAGAAGCACTTTGGGCTTGGAAGCGCCTCCCTAGAGAGCAAAGCCAAAGCAATCAATCATCTTAATCTTAACTTAAGGGCATTTCCGCTTCTATAAACAGTCCATTCAAGGTATAAAGGGAATAGCGTGAAAGGAAACCTATCGGAAGACTCTGTCCGAAAGAACCCGTTCTACCTTTTCATTTAGCCCCGCCCATCTCTGTTCTGTAAAGATCGTCTCGATTAGTCCCCATTAACCACTTACATATTTCAAATTATGTTTCGTCTTACAAGAAATAACAGATGGGGCGGTCATACATAGAATTCGAATTTGCAACTAGGGCTAGAGATGACGCCTATTGAAGTGCTTGTAGGGAGTCCTACCCAGCTGGGAAATTGGATCAAGGAAATTCATACATATTTAGTGCTCACTCTTGACAACAGACTTCGTATTCATTGATGTGCTAACTTACAGTCGGCGAATCAGGCAGCCAAGCCCCTGTCAACGAGTCTAATCCTATTTACTTTCAAGCCTTCGATTTAAAAGGTGTAGATTAGGTAGGTGTTCAGTGAGTGAAAGGAAGATCCATTAAAGCCAGAGTCAGAGCAAGGCAAGCCCCGATTGGCATACTTCACTAAATCAGTCTAAGCCGAAAAGCAGTAAAGCAGGGAAAGTCTAGCTGTAGCTGCCTATTCCATTCCTTAAGTCCCAGACTTTCTAAGACTAAGACTAGCAGCGCTTACTCGAACAGCGGATAGGCTAAGAGTGGTTATTGTCAACAGCGCTTATTCACCATCAACAGCGGTCAGTTTCTCTTATGTATGATGCAAGCCCTGATGATTCAATTGTGGTTGTGGAAAGCTCCCTCACTGCCTATTGGTTGAGACTGTGGCTGCGAGCCTAGCTATCTCTCTGGGAAGATACAACCGATGACCACTTACTTAACTTAGTTCATTCCTTCTCGAGAGAAGATACGAAAACTCGGAACCTTTTCAAAGAGAAAAAGTCATTTAATTTGATCGATTTTAAAAGGGAAGCAAGAGATACGAGTAGCGAGTAGATTGGGTCGAGTCAAAACAAGTTGATCGGGCAATAGCGTAGATACAGTAGAGCTCGCGCTAGCTAGGCGCCCCCCATTTCAAGGTGCCTTGGCTTTTCCCTTAGCTGTTGTACCTGCTCACCCGTCGAAAGAAATGAGTTTAGGCTTCGCACCTGAGCGCCTTTCTCTCTCACTTGAGCTTGAGGATGTAAACCCTCTTCCTTGAGTGTAAGAGCTGCCCAGGGAATTCCTTCTTTATCTTTTTGAGCGAGTAAAGTAGCTCATTCTTGTCTTGTGAGTGGTGCATTCGGCCCTCACTCAGTTTCCCCTAGTCTCGGTCTAAGGTCCGTCGGTGTAGTAAAGGGAGGAACTGTTCTTTGAGACTGAGAGTCAGGGTGTAAGGTAGTTTATGGGTTTTGAGTTCTATGTCCATCAGACTAAGGCCCGATCGAAGTGAAGGGGGAGTCTAAGACTTCCAAAGCCTATCAGCCGCCTTGTCTTTCAGCCTAATCCTTGTTCCGTTAGTTGACTTTTCTGTCTTGTAAGTGAGTTATTTCTTTAAAGGGGTATCACCCCGCACCTCTTATTTATTGGTGGAAGTGCGATTGGCTTTCTTATTCGTATAAGTAAGGTGCATTGGCTTCCTGCTTGACCCGAACCGAAGCAAGTCCTTTTCTTTTTTGATTTATTCTTCGCTCTCGTAGCGGTTAGTGTAGTAAAGGCCATCTGCTTTTGCTATCATTCTAAGCCTTCGAGTCTTCCTACCAGTACCAGTCTTCGAAGTCGTATAGGTATAGCGAGGAACTAGTCTATAGCTAGGAAGCAGCTAATTTTCTTCAACTCGAAAGGGATTCCTTAGAAGTGAAAAAAGTACACCTACCTATCCCTCCCCCTTTAGGAAGAAAATGGCCCGCCAATTTACTATATTAGGGCTCCTTAGAACTTATATGTATGGCTTCGCGCTTTTGCCCCTCTCCCTATGGTCGAGCGCTTTAGCCCCTCTCCTTAGAACTTATATGTATGGCTTCGCGCTTTTGCCCAGCAACACTCTCTATCTCCCGAAATTACGGTATTAGCTCCACGTCGCTGTGCTCGTACCTTATAGTCGGCCCTATGGAGACTACTGAGCGCTTTAGCCCCTCTCCTTAGAACTTATATGTATGGCTCCACGTCAATTAAGTAAGTGCGTTCTCACTCGGACCTTACGTCGCCCCTCTCCCTCCTTAGAACTTATATGTATGGCTTCGCGCTTTTGCCCAGCAACACTCTCTATCTCCCGTACGCTAATGGTCGATCCCTCTCTCTCCCTCTTGCCTTGCCCCTTGAATCTTCGTCTTTCTTGAGACTTTATCAGTAGCAGCTGGGTCCGGAATAGAATAGAAAGTTGGAGTTCTTCTTCGAACGAAGTACTGCCTTTGAAACCTAGCCAAGACAACTAGTTAGAATGGAACTGCCGCCTATTGTATAGGGCGGATATATTCATTGGTACTCGTCTACTAATGCCGGTCGGATTAGCTACATCGGATTGACTACTACCTAGGATTATAGGACCAGTTTGAACGGCTTGTTATCATTCTACCTACACATCGCAGAGCTCATACACCAGCGCATCTCCTCTCTGCCCCGTAAGCATTTCTTCCTTCAATGGTTCTTTTACTGTTGTCTAATACATTATCTCTTACAGAGACTAAGAATTTCCAGAAAGAGGAGTTGTCCTCGTATTATCAAAAGAAGAAAGCCGGGCCAGGCGGTTTAAGAAAGAGCCAGTTCCATTAGTTGACTCTCCATACGCAGTACTTTCCTATCCAGTTGGGGTTCCAGCTGAGCGAATGGGGTGGGTCCCTTAGAGCGAGTTCAATTCTTTCTTCTTTCTGCTTCTGCCCTGGATTTCTTTCTGCCCCTACAGTTGCAGTCCCAAGGGTTGGAGTTGGAGCCTTCCTTATTAAATTGTGGAATTTTCAGCGACTTAAAGAAATTATACATCCAAAAAAAAATTTAAACAGGCCTTAAGCCATCAAAAATCTAGTGGAAGAAAACGAAATTGGGAATTCGCTTGCAGCTCTTGGGAATGCCCTGTAAGCTGAACAATATCTTAGTTTTCCTGCTCCTTTCCAGTCGAGTGACTGAACGTGAGATAAAGCTTAATTGAGTGTCTAAACCCTTTTTTTTACATGCCATTGAATTGGAGTTCCCGCAGTTGGACTTTATTCTGCCAACGAGCTAGTAGAAAGATAAAAGCCCGATGGCTAGGGATCGAGCAGATAGAGAGTTGGGCTTTGAAAGGTCTTTGATAGAGCCTTTCGAGTTCTTGTCTCTTTCCTTACTCTAAGTAGTCAGCTAACAATTTCCTTAGTAGAAAGCGGAGAGCAAGAAAGGCAAGTAGTGAAGATGCAGAGAATGCCCTCTGCAGAGGGTTCGAATACGCTCTTGTCGCAATTGAATCATCAGGGCTTGTTCTCTTTGCCGGCCTTTCGAAAGTATCTACATCTTTTGGAAACTCGGTCTTTTTGTTCTACATGCCTAGAGAGCCTCTGACTACACTTCATGCCAAATCCTTGCTTGGGTTATCCGTGATCATTTTATGTAATCTAGAAAACCTTATTCTTCTTGGAAGACTCGGCTTGTCCATTAGCCTGAGCATAGTAAGGTGTTGAGTGAATCATTTCAAAAAAAACCATATGTTTTAGCAAACTCTTTTACTTGATCACCAGTGAAGACTGTACCTTGATCGGCAGTGATGATTTTTTGAATGCCAAACCTATGATTATCCTTTCAAATGTTGATAACTACTTCGTGATTTACGTTCTTGAATGGGATGACCTTTCTTTCTGGATGTCCCAAAAGGTCAGGAAAGTTCTGAAGGTGCTTTTTACATCTTTCTCGCATTCATATGCAAGACTCGAAACCATGTCCCACACCCCTTGCGTCTGGCTCAAAGCTCTCATTCCTCACTTGACTCTAGTTACCTAATAACTTATTATCGGAAAATCGGTTCTAACTATGAAGTCAGTAGAGCTTACGTTCTAAGAAGCAGGTACTTCGCACCTTGCCGGCCAAAATCCAATTTAAATTTTTTTTTTTGTTTCCTTGAAACTCCATTTATTATGGGAACCCTTAACTCTAGACGTCGCCTGGCTTTCTAGTGTAGTTCTCATGCCCCCGTCGCATTTATCATATGAATTTACTGAATGAACCACTCTTTCGAAACCTCGATTAATTACCTAGGGGGGACAAGGCTTTCCTACTTAGACCTCGATGCTCTTAATGTACCTCAAACCTAGTGGTTTTTTACGACTGGAAGGCGGAGTCGCCACGAACACTTTATAGTATAGTCTAGTTCTCACGTCTTGAAAGAATGAAGTTTTCTTATTTAAATTTTTTTTTGGCCATATGTATAATTTATTTGAGTCTATGTCGCCCCTCATTAGATTGATTTGAGAGTTAGAGCGTCGCCCCTCTCCTCTTTTTTTTGCAGTCGAGCCTTTCTTTCTTCCCTCTCTATCAGCAAATGAGAGTCTTATGTGAATGGACGATAGCCATGACAAGAGGTCCGGTGTCGCATGGATCTGGTGTACCCCTACTATATATTAAGTTCTCTTGGAATTGACTCTTTCCTTATGGTCTTCTCCATTTCATAGCCTCCCATAGTCATTCGAGCTATTACATACCAAATCCAAACTTGAAGAATCTTATCTTCCGAGGCGTATAAAAAAATTAAAAAAAAAAGAGTTCCCTCTACCACTGCGCAAACCTGGATTCTCCTTTCTCATATATTATATTCAGTAGCAAACACTTCTTATATTATACTAATTTAGTCCCTCCCCTTAGGCTGTCGAGCCCTGTCTGCCCTCTCCCCATTAAGATATTGGGCTGCTGGCGCAAGTACATTCACTACAGACTCTATACTATAATTGATTTGCTGGGCTCAAAAGAAGGAGCTAAGATAATGACGCACTATAATAGAATGATGGGGGAGAGTCTGAAAGAGATCTAAAGTTTAAGTATATGTGAGAGTATAGTATATAATAGCTCCCCATAAGATAAGGGGGAAAGGTCTGAGTGATAACGACGGGGGACGCAAACTTGGCTAATTTCAAGAGGAGCCTTTGACCAGCTATAGCTATTATGTTAGACAACTGTTTAGTACGTGAGAGGGAATCCCCTGATAAGGGGAGACCATAAGGAAAGATCTTTCGTAGTTTTGAATGCCCCTACTATATATTAAGTTCGGACTGTAGCTGATATTGGAAATTCACATTAATTCTTACGTGGTGAAGTGACATATAGTAGGAAGAGGGCCTTATAGCCAGACAGAAGGTTTATATTAAATGAAAGGTCTTGCATTTGCCACACTCTGACTAGATAGAGAGAGTCCGCCCTTCCAGCCGAGACAGAGATGGAATTAGTGGAGTTCATGGCATTAGAAAGAAGAAAGCCATCTGAGCATGCATGCACCTTGAGCTCTGTTCCGCTCATTAATCAACTAATTAATCCTTGCACTCGCCTTGAGCAGAAGAAAGGCTCCGCACCGCAGCAACGGATAGTCTTGCTTACTTCATTAGTGAATGGCTTACATCTGACTATTCGATGAAAACTTGAGATCTTCCCCTCAGTAGTGAATAGGCATTAAAAACTCCTCAGGATAAGCCCAAAGACTGATATAGCTGGATAATCCAATCAAACAAGGGACCCGAAGGAAGGCTAGCTTGCATCTGGATCTGGAAGGTTAGAAGGAATCCACAAAAGTATATACTAAAGATAGATGTACTAACAAGATAGTCTTTTAAAATATATAAAGTAGCCAGTATATGAAGACTTTGATTCGCAAACAATGAAGTTATAATATGAATTAACTACTACTACTACCTAGCAACTGGTCTACAATGGTACACCATTTACTCTTTCAGGAAGAGTCTCATATCCTTGAGTCCACCTTGCTCCACTTATCTTATCCGAATGGTACATCTGACCTCTTTCTTTAGTTCATGGTTCCAAAGGTGCACGAGTCCTTATTAAGGTAGCATACTAGGATTATAGAATCTTCATTTCTGCCCTCTCCACTTTAAAGCGAGCTCTTTTTAGACCCTCTCCCAGACTTTCAAAGTAGCGTGTTATTCTTCATTCGCTACTCAGCAAATAAATTAGAGTCTGACTCACATGGACGCATTAACTCGTACCGCTCCGTGGGTCAGTCGAGCTATGTAAGAGCCTTTCATTCCGAAGCAAGAGGTAGTCAATGGCATTCAAAACTACGAAAGATCTTGACTTTCGCGTTAGGAGAGTGAGTCCATTTCAAGTATGATGATTATGATTCACAACAGCCCCTCGAGCGTCTCAGTCGAGCTATTTTTTTTATACGTACTACTATTATAAGATAGGCTTATGGTAGCTTTCTATAGTTGTCCCTCCCCGGGGTCTAGCGCAATAAAGAGATTACCTCCTCAGTTAAAGAACTCTTAGGAACAATAACTAAGAATACGAATATAAGAAATTATGCTCTTAAAAGAGTGAGATTTGAGCGGGGACTCCCATATAAGACCAATATGCAAATCCTAGGAAAGACAAGTCAAGTTTATGATAGAGCCCCACGAGGCTCAAGCAGTCAAAGAGATGGAATTGAAGGAAGACAACGGAGTTCATGAGAAAAGAAGAATAAGCTTGAGAATTCAATTTATAAAGTTGAAGTCAACTCTACAACGTGCAGCTCAACGCTAACAATCGAGTTATCCTCGCCCTAGGAGCGCGGCAGATTCTCTTCCCTTTTCTCCGCTTGTGTAAATGAATTGAGTACGAAAGCCCTTATTTAAAACTAGAGCCACTTTAACATGGGGGGATCCCTGTATTTGATCAAGAACAAGTGGCAAAAATCCATAAACCAAGTTTGACCTAAGGAAAGAGATAGAAATGGGAAGAAAAGTGAGGAAACCCGGATAATTTCCTTAAAAACTAATTTCCCTCCGTATAATATATAAGTTTGGGCGATCCATTGAACAATAAAGTAAGAACCCCGGTTGGCATAAAATCTTTTTCCCCCGTGGCGTGATCAAGATTTTATCAATAAGTCAGAACCCCGTTCGCTTAAAAATGCTTTTGCATAGGTATGAGATCCTCTAAATTCTAATTTAAGTTTGCACCCCCAAACTGAGTTTTTCCTAGAGAGCTAGGTCTTGTCGAAAGTTCAGTGGTAAACCCGAACCAACTTACGGTACTGGATCTAGGTCTTGTCTCAACTTATAAACGCCCCCCTAGGGATATTGGATCTAGGTCTTGTTTGAAGTACTCAAGCCTTCTCCCCCCCAGGTCAGGTAAAGAGCATCGAGGAAGGGACGAGCTCAAATCATCATTTATTATCTCAAATATGAATGGATTCCCAGCTACAGGTCTACAATGGTGTACAATTGACTCTTTTCCAGCAAGTCTAACATGTCCCAAAGCCATTAACTCTAGAGCAAGAGGCCTAAAATAAATATAAATTCAGATCTCTCGTAGTTTTGAATGAGAAATTGCTACATTTACTATTTTTTGGGAACTTATATTATATACAGGCGGATTAGTCTACAATAGCCTTTGGGGCTATTTATCTCCTCTGCATAATTTACTAGATTTTTGGGGAACTTATATTATATACAGGCGGATTAGTCGTAAATAGCCCCAAAGGGGCTATTTATCTCCTCTGCCCCAATATAAAGTAAGGGCCGACGACAATTTACTATATTAGGGCCATGAAGATATTCGACTGCAGCTTGGGAATTTATTATAGCCCTTCGGAATTTATATTTATTTTAGGTAAATTCGGATTAGTCGTAAATAGCCCCAAAGGCTATTTCTCTGCCTCAAGGAGATAAATAGCCCCAAGAAGATAAATAGCCCCTTTGGCGTAGACTAACTGTATATAATATAAGAGTTGTACCTCTGCTATGCAGAGCATATAAATAGCCTTTGGGGCTATTTACGACTAAGTAGAATAAACCATCTTACTAAAATAGAAAGACCTCTGCTATAACTTACTGGTTTGGGAAGCCCCTATTGAGTCGAAAATAGACCCAAAGGCTATTTATATGCCCCAAAAATATAGTAAGTTGTGGCAGAGGTACTTATCTTATATTTAGTAGGATTAGTCTACTTAGTCGTAAATAGCCCCAAAGGCTATTTCTTCTACTCAGCATAGCTGAGGTCTTTATATTATATACAGGCAGATTAGAACTTAACTTAATGTTATGGGGGGCCTTTGGTGCTATTTACTTCTTGGGGCTATTTATCTCCTTAGCCAAAGGGTCTATTTTCGACTCAAAGAGGCGTAGCAGAGGTACTTATCTTATATTATATACAGTTAGTCTACGCCAAAGGGGCTATTTATCTCCTTTCGTAAATAGCCCCAAAGGCTATTTATCTACTCTGCATAGCAGAGGAACTTATATTATATACAGACGGATTAGTCTACGCCTTTGGGGCTATTTATCTCCTTTAGTCGTAAATAGCCCCTTTGGCTATTTATCTGCCCAATATATATACAGGGGGTAGCAGAGGTACTTATATTATATACAGGCGGATTAGAACTTAATTATAGTAAGTAGGGCCTTTGGGGCTATTTATCTCCTTTGGCGGAATTTATATTTATTTTAGGGCAATATAGTAAATTGAGGAACCGACTAGCTCGACCAAAGGGAGAGGAGAAAGAGTGATAGGTTTTTTCGGCCCTTACTTTATATTGGGAGCTGTCCTGGGCTTGAATCTCCTGGTCTATCTTTCCTTGGTCTTGCAAATATATAAGTTTATCCGGTGAAAGAGGGTATGAGCTGCTACTACAATAAATAGATGCCATGGAAACTTCGCTCTATCTTTATCGGTAGGGACAGGATGAAACCAAACTGATGCTAATATGGCGTCTTACCTTCCAACATCGAATAGGAGAATAGCTACAACTAATTCATAGCAGCCGAAAGACGTCGCTCTGCTCGTTCCTTATTCTCCACGTCGCTCTGCTCGTCCCTTGCCTTCAGATGTCTAATATCTTCTAGGCCTTGCTTAAAGAACTCAAATCCCGGTAGAGAGAGTATAAACAGACCCTGTCTGAGGAATTGAATAAACAAGAAGAATGAATCCCTATAGCATACATTAGGAGCTACACCACGGGCAAAAGCGTTCACCTATCTTTTGTGCGAGGAAGGGGACGGGCACCAGACCAACGGAAGAAGGCAGAGAGCTCACGCTAACTAAAGCGGAGGGAACAGAATCAACTCTTTCAGCAACCCAGATCGGACTGATAAGAGGCCCTTACTATATATTTGGCGATAGCGACGTGTGTAGCTACCGCCACGTGGGTCTTGTTTATTCCCGAGTCCTCCTAGGCAGGCGGAGCTCCAGTTGTTCATTAGTTTCTCGCCCACTAAAAGGAGGCGTATATCCGGAGTTTTCGGAAGCGAAGCTGCTCTCCTTTGCTCCGGTTGTAGCTCTTGGACTGTTCTTGCTTTTCCTGTCGATGATGGACTCACAATAAGAGTTTAGTCCGGAGTTCTTCTCCTTTGCTTTGAGTCGAGCTCGTTCCTTCTAACCTTTATCTTTCGTTCCGTACCCTCGAGAGGAGCTAAAGATAACTACCAACAGAGATGCCTGGACAGCTAATATAACAAAGCACAGCGAAACAAAACTACGAAAGACCTTTATTCTTCCCTTCCCGTACGAGTTCCCTATAATAAGATGGAGCTTCTAATGCTCCTTTCGCATGAAGCAGTCTTTATTCACCCTATGGTCGAGCGTAAATAAGGAGAAAAGCGACTCCTTGACGAAAACAACTTACGCGGAGCCAGCTGCAGTTCCTTTTAGTAGATCTTTCGTAGTTTTGAATGCCATGTCTGTTCGGGTTCGGATCGGAAAGGGGAGCCATAGTTGATTGAAAAACAATAGCAGCAGTCGGAATATAGGCATTGTTCTCCGCTGTCTCTTATTTGAATGGCGTTGCACCATCTCTTTCTTCAGGTGCGGAGCCTCATCATACCTCTTCTTAGCAGTAGAGACTTTAACTACTTTTATATGCTCTCGCAGTCGCTCGAGACTTAGCTTTTCTCGTACCTCTCCAGTAGTTAGTGGTGCCGTACAAATAACCTCAAACTGCCTATCCGACGCCCCAATATATATACAGGGCCGACGCTATTCAACCCTGTATATATATTGGGAAAGATCTACTTACTATTTTGGCCCTTACGGATGCCCTTATCAGTCGAGTAAGTCGCTTTGCTCTTCCCTCTCGCTTATTGCTCGAGCCCGTCGTTATACTCGTACCGCAATTTACTTTTATATTAGGGGGCTCATTATTCTTGAATTAGCTCTGAAACATTTACTTGATTTTAGGCTCCACTCAACTATTCTTTCAGTCAGGAAAAGAAGAGCTTCAACAACAGCTGCAACTGGAAGTGCCTCGGAAGGGTCAATTATCTAACCTAACTGGTACCCGGTAGTCTGAACATAAAAATCATTCCCGGCTGCTCTTGAATAGGAGCTGACCTTACCTAATTCCGCCAAAAATATAGTCAATTACGGGATCTAGGTTCAAGGGAATTCCTAT
>NW_027432263.1:0-6319 GCF_044706935.1 Curcuma longa
CCCTAGATTTGCTATGTGTCATGAGTAGGGTTGCAAATTGATTTTAAAATTTTGAAAATCCATAATTAATTCAAACAAATATAGTATAGGGGCCTCGAGTCGTATTTTTCCAAGGGCTAGTAGAAACTTATTTAAATCAAGCTTACGTGTCATTCTTTTTGGGGGTTTTAAATGTAAAATGGGGGTTTTGATGTTTTGGAATATAATGTAATGAAAATGCAATGAAATACAATTTAAATCAAGCTATCCCCTAATCTAGCCTAACAACAACCCTAAATGCAGTAATTTAAAACCTATAAGAAATCCCTAACTGTTTAAACCCGAAACCTAACCCTAGATGCAACCTAAATGGACTTCAATGAACTTTGCAACCAAGATGAAACAAGTCAGTCGAAACTCATTGAAATTAGATAGCTAACTTTTAAAATACAACCAACACATTCAACTGATTTGTGGTTCAATACGATACATTCAAAAGTATATGGCACGGAACAGTGAAATTGGCAAATGACCAAAACTTGGCACGGAATAGTGAAATTGACAACTGACCAAAACTTGGCACGAAACTAAACTAACTACATTGACCAAACAAATTGCATTCAAAGGTTTGTAATAGCTCTTGCTGATACAGAACAGTGCCAAGTGAAGAAAAATCAGAGTTTCAGTAGCTGCTAGCCTAATTCATTTGAAAGTTCAATCTAATTAAACCCTAAAACAATTTAAAATCCAAACAAAAGCTAATCATTAACTAGTTAAACTGAATTGACAAGGTTTAATCAGAAACACGAATTCAGAAGTGGGATTGAACAGAAACAAGGAAATGCAGAAACACATCCATCCCTCCTCTTCTCCTCTTGTTCTCCTTAGCTTGGTGTCAAACAAGCTATTGAATCCACAAATGCAGCTTCAACAATCACTCTGGAGTCTTCCACACAATCTCTGGTGTGTTTACTCGTTCCCGACCTCTGAAAAGCCCGAAAAAACCCTCTCCGAACGCCACAATGCCTTGCACGAGCTGGTTTGAGGTGGCAAATCTAAAATCCTCAGCTTCTTCTTGCTCCGATGGTGTTGCTGTTAATACAAGGGAGTTCCTCGATCCTAGGAGAACCCCTCCACGAACCTCGGACTCGGATTGTGCAGCAGACCGCCGGAATCGCCAGAAACAGAGGTTTACGACGTCGGAAAAACTCTCACCGCCACGCGCCTTCCAATCACCGGAATATACCAAATCGATCGGCGTTGGACTCCTCAAGGACCAAGGATTGCAATGGCTTCGGTTTGGGTGGACGGGGAGTGCTGTACGATTGGTACACGTCGCAAGCAGGGGATGTTCGCGCGAGAAGACGATGAACAGTGCACAGCCACTGTTCATCCTGTGTAATTTTTGGTTTTATACTCTGATTAATCAGCCGATCTAGGGCCCTTGATTTCTGATCCTGTGATGGAGCTTTGATCTGGGGTTTAGGGAAGCCTAGGGTTTGTGAAAAAATGATAAATCTTGATCAGACTTGAGTTGGGTCATATCCTCCATGTGGGCTTGATCAATTTAAGCAAATTGGCTCGATTCGATCACGGTTGGACTCGATCTTGGTCCGATTTGAGCCCTGCCATCAATTAAACTCAATTAATGCAAAAATTCTGTAAAATACCAGAACTTCTAGGGATTTATTTATAAATATCCATAGTAGTAAGGGTTTATTTGTAAATAAACCTATTTAAGGGGTTAAATGGAATCTTACTAAACCTAAGATAGATTAGATTAATCCTATGGTTTACTTTAGGGTTAATTGGGTTAAATGGATGAGTTATTGGGTAGCCCAAATAACTAGGCCCAATTAGCTAATTAATTATTAAAGGATTAAAGGTTTAATGGTTAAATAAGGTTATTGGATTTAAAACCTTCAATCCATTACCGGTTAAGCTTTATCCGAAACCTCAAACCCGTTAACCCGAACCAACTCACTTTAAATCGCGTAAACAACCTTCACTGTAGCTTCTCACGAGTGGGAATTCGCGATCGCGCTCCTCTGCTCCCACCTCCGATTCCTCTGTTCTCCATCTCCTTCTCCGATCGGGCGACAACCGAACCAGATCTGCCAGTGCCGAGGTCAAGGGAGCAAGTGGAGATCAAGGGCTCGACTGTAGAGGGTTGTGTGTCACTGGGGCTTGGCTGGAAACCGCGAGGCGACGACGACGGTCGGCGAACGGGAGAGCTCGGGAGAGGTAAGAACTCATTTGATCTTTGATGCCTAGGGTTTTCTAAAGCTTAGATTTATGTTTCTGAATTATCAGAGTGTTGATTCAGGTTGGATATTATGGGATCTTGATCGAAATTTGGCTGTGGGTTTGTTTTAATTTTTATTGCCGAAGCTAATGTTGGTGCAATCTTTGCCCCAAGTGCATTGAGTTTCAATGTTTGACTAAACCATGTTTAAAGTTAGGCAATACTTGTGATCTAACATGTGTGATGCAGGTTTGCAGGAAAGTCCAAGCGTAGTCTTGGCAAAGAAAAGTCCAAGTGGGAAGTTTTGGCAAAGAAAAGTCCAAGTGGGAAGTCTTGGCAAGGAAAAGTCCAAGTGGGAAGTCTTGGCAAGGAAAAGTCTAAGTGGGAAGTCTTGGCAAGGAAAAGTCCAAGTGGGTAGTCTTGGCAAAGAAAAGTCCAAGTGGGTAGTCTTGGCAAGAACTTGACATGACGAAGCTGATGGAAGCATCTCAGACTAGTGCAAGGATGATGGAGCATCCAGGGAAGGCATGAGGCTATGGGAGATGTTTGAAGGCCGAGGTCTAGGTCAAGATTTTTCAGCTTCACCAGTCGACTGGCCCTGCCAGCAGTCGACTGCTCATAAATCAGACGCACACAAAAAAATCAGTCGAGCCAGAGGAAGACAGGAGTCGACTGGGCAGTCGACTGGTGTATGGTGAGTCGACTGGTCTTGGAACAGTCGACTGCTATTTGAACGTTGACGAAGATTGGCAAACATTTAATGCGCTTTAATGCGAGATTTTGTTGCCGATTGAAGCCATCAGTCGACTGGCCCTGCCAGCAGTCGACTGATACCGAAGAATTATAAAAGAAGCCTGCTCGAGATCAACTCAAGAATTCTACCATTCTTTTATTCTTTCGCGCTTTTTTTGATCAGAACGTGTTGTTCTCTGATTTTGTGCTTTCTTCCTCTCCTCCTGAACATTCTTTTCATATCATTTTGAGGAGATCGAAAGAGTTGTAAAGGTTTCTCCGCCTTCGAGGTTTTCGAGAAGGAGAAGATTCATAGTGCATCAGGTGTGTGCGTGCGTGTGGATCCTTGGATTAGTCACCTCTGTGGAGGTGGATACCAAGTAAAAAAACTGGGTTAGCGTTGATCTATTATTTTCTCTTTTATATTTTGTTTCCGCTAACACTCTTGCAGAGAAACAATCAAGAAGAATCGAAAAACGCTATTCACCCCCCCTCTAGCGAACCAACCGATCCTAACAGCTAAGAGGAAGAACTAAAGTTAAACCAAGATCTGTTCAATGATCTAGGGTACGACGTCTTGAGGTAAGGACTTGGATCTTGATTCTATGGTATTGAGATAGAGTTTTTGAGTTCTAATTCTTGAATTGATATGAGGACACAGCTTAGTGAATCCGGTTGATTAGGTCTTTTTAGATTCAGGTGAACTTAAGGGATTTGTTTGGATCCTGGAGGTAAGAAATTCCTCATAGTGGATTTCATTTGGATCTCCTTGAATTTGTCTGGAATGTGATTGGTTCATTCTGATCAGATCAGTTGAATTTACTGTTTGGTTGTGGGTTGATTAGTGGAGAAGAAAGGAAGGAGCTCGGTTGAAACTCTATAAGTTGATTGAATCAATCTGTAATTTGGCTGGATCTAAGGCAACACCTACTGATCTGAGGTAAGGTTATTAGATTTCCTATTTCAGTAAGGTTTAAAGATTGGTTTATTGGTTCTATTTGTGAGTTGATTATTAGTTATGATATTTGAAATAGCCCTGTTGGATTGGTTGGTTTCGAATGAGAATTAGGTCAGATCAGTTTGTAGGATTTGCTATGATTGATCTTGAATTAAATTACATAAGTGATATTGATCTGGTTAGAATTATGGTGGAGATTAATGGATTAATCTATTTCAAACCACCCTTATAACTTTAGATATAATTAGGTAAAGTTAAACTTAATTATGAAATTAAGTTGAATTAGGGTTGAACCCAAGTGAATTGATTGGTTAACTAAGGTTGAGCCCATCCCTTAGATTAGGTTATGGATAACCTAAACTTGGATTTAATTAACCATGATTAGTTTGGTTGGGTTGATACCTATTAAATCTAACGTGGATTAATTTAGGGTTGATTAAATAGAGAATTAACTATATTAATGGATTAACGAAATTAATTGATTAATTAGTTAAATCCCTATTTAGTATCAACCTAAGGGTTTGATTAGTTTAACCTGAGTTAGGTTAACAAGATGGAATTAAACTAACCCTTTAAATATAAATTAGGATTTATCTGGTACATTTTGGTGTTTAGGATGTTGATACTGTATTTGCAGGTCCTTGATTGATTTTGGGACTTCGATATTATACGGGAGTATATTTTCTGGAGGTTCTTATTCGACATACGGTTACCAGGTGGATAGTTTACTGTATTTAGTCAATGCAGTTATATTTCTTATTTTCAGTGCATGCTGTCTTTTATTTTTATTGGCTAGTACACTTATTTTGCTTCTATACTTACTGGTAGATTAAACGCTTTTGATACTCTTATTGAATCCATGTTGATCTTATGCCTTTGACCTTGTTATCAGTTCTATTTATACCTTTGATGCTTGAGATCATTATTTATCCATGATTAGGTTTATTGTTTCTATTTCCATGATATGATCATCATCATTATTTCGATACTAGTGATCAATAGGGCATTAGTACAGTTATCAGTAGGGCATTAGTACCTACACATGTTAATTAACACAGTATTAATTAACATGGTAAAGAATGATTATTCTGACTTGATCATGTCATCATTACGCATGAGCTTGATTGTAAATCCCAAAGATGTGGGTATATCTTGCCGGTAGTTGGCCTATAGTGATATAGGTGGTTGTTACCCTTCCATCACGGTGATGGGGACTGTATGGCCTGTACGCAGTCCGGCTGTATGGCCTGTACGCAGCCGAGTCAGTGGCTTGATCTCGACACCGCGATGGGGTGGTACTCAGTCTGGCTATATGGCCTGTACGTAGCCCGGCTGTATGGCCTGTACGTAACCGAGAGTGATTCTCTGGACGAGTATTGAGGACAGCACTGGCCAAAGGATGTACGTAGCTACTGATGGGGCTACCTACTTGTGGGCTACCAGGCTACTATATTGTAGTGCTGGATCCATAGCCACTAGATGTCGTACACCCTCAGACTCATATATAGATACATGAGATTTCTGGAGCGAGTGCAGGCAGTTGCATCATATGCACACATTTGCTTTGTGAGATTTATATACATACATTGGACCGTATATATGTGCATGTTACATTATGAAGTGATTGTGTACTTGTATTGATACTTGGTTGACGCATTGCATAACATGATCATGCATATGGATTACTATATGTACCTGAGATATAGCATGGCTTATATGATATCTGTAGGAGTTACGATACTTTACATTGTTCTCCCATTGCTTACTGTTATGCTTCTTCTATACCTGCTCTTTTATGTTTTACCTTATTGAGCATGCACTTCTTTCTGATTATCCACTGAGTATATTTGTACTCACCATTTGGACTCTGGGATTTTCTGTCTTCCCAGATATCAGGTAGGAGACTACAGCTGATGCCGAGGAGATTCTGCCAGTCATGCCATCTCACAGCTACTTGTGATTCTTTTGTATTGTGGATTTATGTTAGCTTATACATTGGTGTAGTAGTTTCCTATTGTCGTGGATTTGCTTACTTACAGTTCGGGTTTATGCATCATATTGCTACTTTGGGGGTTTTATTGCTTCGTTTTCATCGTATATGTGATTACGGATTTTGTTCTCTGCTCGAGACTTTGGTATATTGTGTTTCCGCTGCTTATTATCTCTTTTGCGAAGAATTGACGAGTTTTATTCGTTAATAATGTTACGGATGCATTTCATATATAGTAGGATGTGTTGAGTGGCCGTGTGGGTCACATTTACCTTATTTGCTTGTATAAATCCATAGCATGTTATGGATTGGCCGTGTGGGCCTTTTTATATATGTATGTATCCAGGGAATTGTCATAGTTACTAGGGAGATGCTGTCGAAATT
This sequence comes from Curcuma longa, assembly GCF_044706935.1. Classification (NCBI taxonomy): domain Eukaryota; kingdom Viridiplantae; phylum Streptophyta; class Magnoliopsida; order Zingiberales; family Zingiberaceae; genus Curcuma; species Curcuma longa. The sequence continues at coordinate 6,289 of NW_027432263.1, forward strand.
TTTCGGACGGCTATCTCTCGGGGCGTGACAA
>NW_027432264.1:0-2949 GCF_044706935.1 Curcuma longa
TGAATTTTGAGTTCTGATGATTGGATGCTATTTCTTATCTCTTGTTAAACCTAAATGTGAAGAAAATGGTTTAAATTTCAAAGGGAAAACAAAAATGGCACATGTGGTGAATCTTGAAGCAAAATGGAGAAAAGAAGAGAAGGTTTGTATCAAGGACAAGAGTCTCATGAGTTTAACTCATCCTTGGTTCATGAATATGAAAAACACAATTAAACAAATGGGATACAAGAGAAAGAAATCAGAAAAAGGACAAGGTCATTGATTAGCATTTAACTATACCCATGTCTACCACTTTCATTCACTTTCCTATTTGAATTTCTTTCCTCTTGTATTTTTCTTTCTAAATTCCTATTTCATTTGTTTCAGTTCATGATCTCTTTATGTCTTTAATAAGCCTAGTATATGTGGATTCCAAATTAAGAATGGTAGTGGAAAGTAGAAAACAAGGAAGCCTATGGAAATGCATGAAACTTAAGTTGCTTGAGTGAGCCCTACTTTACTTTGACTATGAATTAGAATTAGGGTGAGAGCTATTGATTTATCTATTGAAAACAACCTCATGAGATTTAGTGTGATGCATTTTTCTCAATTAATTATGAAGGGTGAAACTTGCTATGTGGTTAACGAGTACAAGGGTCTAATCTATGGGTTTAAGCTTTTGAGACTTTACAACTTAGATAATTCTCTTTTAATTGTTTCTAATCATGATTGAGAATGATCTAGAGGGGGTACGACCTTAGTTTATTTTGTTGACTTGAGCGGGACGCTCAAGGGTAAGTGTGGGGGAATTTGATGAGTTAGGGTTTTATGCATTTTTAATTGAATTATTTTTGGACTTTTACATGAAAATAAATTATGAAATGAATCGATTCGTTCGTATTTGTCCTATATTGCATGATTTGAGGCTTGATATTATTTTCATGATTTAATGGTGAATTTTTACATTAATTGAGTTTAATTGATTGTAGGATTCAAATCGGCTCAAATTTGAGCTCAATCGTGGTCAAATCGAGCCAATTTGCCCAAATTGATCAAGCCAACATGGAGGACATGACCTAGATCAAACCCGATCAAGATCCCTCAAATTTTTAGAAGCCCTAGATTGCCCTAAAGCCTAGATCAAGCCCAGACCATCAGATCAGAAATCAACGGCTGGGATCCATTGATTAATCACAGGTATATAAGCAAACTTTTAATCGATGAACAGTGCAGCGCCACTGTTCATCGTTCCCGACCACAGAGCTCTGCTGAGGAGCGTAACTCGTGGCGCGCCCTCATCCACCCAAATTGATTCCATCGTCATCCTTGGTCCTTGAGGAGTTCAACGCCGGCCGATTGGGTGAAATCCGGCAGCTGGAAGGGCGCGATGGCGAGGGTTTCGGCGGCGGCGTTCACCTCTGTTTTTGCTTTCTCCGGCCATCTGCTGCACAAAATGAAGCCGCGGTTCGAGGAGGGGTTCTCTGAGGATCGAGGAGCAACCTTGTATCGATAGAGCACGATCGGAGCAAGGAAGAATCCAGGGATCCAGTTTGTGCCATCTCAAAAACCTCTGCAACAGCTCTGTTTTGTGGACGGAGAGGGTTTCTTCGGACGAAGCAGTGCTCGGGTTGCAAGGAAAACACACCAACGACCACGGGAAGACTACAGATCAGTGAAGCCACATTGTGGAGTCACAAGCTAGTTTGACACCCAGTTGAGGAGAATCGAAGGAAGAAAGGAGGAAGATGAGTTTACTGCTTTTATTTTTGCATTTCTAAACAATTTCATTTATGCAATTCCCAATTCTGAATTCGTGTTTTTGATTAAACCTTGTCAATTCAAATTAACTAGTTAATGCTTAGCTTGTGTTTGGATTTGGAATCATTTTAGAGTTTGATTAACTTAGTTTTAACCCTTCTTGCAATCCAATTTTGCTCAGTTTCTGAAACTGTAGTTTTTTTTGGCACTGTTCCGTGCCATCTTCGATTCAGGGTATCAGTTTGTTAGGGTTACTTGGTTTAAGTGTGGATGTTGATGATAGCTAATGGTAGAGGATAGTTTAAATGAAGAATTAGCTTCACCTTGCTAAGGAATTAGGGTAGCTTCCTGTCATTGAAATTTTGCTTCATAGTGCACTGTTCCGTGCAGGTATCTGTTCATTGAAGCTTGACTGGTTGAGCCTGGGTTCAGTTGTTGTCAAGTGAATTTGGGGAGTTGAACTGCAATTAGATTTATCACTTTGAACTTCAATTTGTTGTATGAGCTTGATTTATGTATTATCCTGGTTTTACTTCATCCAAATTGCATGTATTGTTCAGCCTATGAGCTTGATTTATGTATTATCCTGGTTTTACTTCATCCAAATTGCATGCATTGTTCAGCCTTTCATTTCACTGCCTTGGTGATTTTTAGAGCTTACATTAGGGTTAAATAATCATTGGTTTAGATTCTAAATCCCTACAATCGGTTTACTCTGAAATTGACTTGAATTGCCTCCTTAGGTTTGTTTGATACCTTGGTTCAATAGTTTCATTTTTAGATTAGTGAATTGCATTCTTCATTACTTGCCAATTTTAATTTGCATTTCATTTCAAAACTCCCAAAACCCCATTTTCATCGAAAACCCCAAAAAAGAACGGCACATGTAAGTTCAATTCGTACGATTTTCTACTAGTCCTTGGAAAAACACGACTCGAGGCCCCTATATTACATTTGCTTGTATTTATCGTGGGTTTTCGATAAAAATATAAATTCTAATTTGCAACCCTACTCGTGACACATTACAAATCTAGGGTTGTCAAATTTTGGCGCCGTTGCCAGGAATATTAGCATTATCAATCAAGCTTCATGATGGAAAAAGAATGGAGGCAAAACAGCAAGAAATAAGAGAGAACAAGCAAAGTTTCAAACTCAATTTCAATAATTTTCAAAATTAAGCGTGCCATTGATACAATGAAATTGCGGTCTCAT
>NW_027432265.1:0-2415 GCF_044706935.1 Curcuma longa
ACATTGATTATCTCTTCAACATTAATGGTGCCAAGAGAGAAAGGTACGCCAATTGCATGATGATTATCTCATTAGCATCAAGTAATGACAGAATAAAAAATTTTATAGTCCCCGAAATCTCGAATGAACTAAAAGCCTCCGACTATCTTTTCTCTTTCTCTTACATGTTCTTTCTTATCACTTTGATATCACATGAGATTCTCATCTTCAACATTGTCAGTCCGCTGGTTAAAGCTTGAGGTAGGGAACTGTGGCTTCACCCTTGGTGTCTAAGGGGAAATATACGTCAGTTAGATTAGCTCATCAATTATAAATGCAACAATAGTCGATCAAAAGACACATTGATTATCTCGTCAACATTAATAGTGCCAAGGGAGAAAGGTGCGTCAATTGCATGACAATTATCTCATCAACAATAATAGTATCAAGTAATGACAGAATCAGAAATTGTATAGTGCCCGGATTAATCCCGAACAGGCTAAAAGCCTTTGAACTATCTTTCTTTTTCTCTCATATGTTCTTTCCAACCACTTTGATATCATATGAGATCCTCAACTTCAACATTGTTGGCCCCTGGCTAAAGCCCGAGGTAGGAAAATATGTAGCTTCACCTTTGGTGTCCAGAAGAAAAGATAAGTAAGTTATATTAGCAAATGCCGCCATCAATCTTCGACAATAATGACGCTAGGTGAAGAGAAAGATGCAATAATTGCTACCATTTTCTCACTCCTTTATATATGACCATCTATCAATAACGAGGAGAGACTGGTGATACGACGAGTCTTTGTTGGCATGACGTGGCAAAGTAGGTCAATAATCAATCTAACCTAGCAAGTAAATCAATAGGTCAATGGCAAATCATATTTGACTGACCCAACAGCAATCTCACTCAGCCCTATATCTTAGCCACTCGACCGCCTGACATACTCGTCTCGGCTACTTAGAGACTAACTCGGCCACCCGACATACTTGTCTCAGTCACTTAGCGACTGACTCAGCCACTCGACCACCTGACTCACTCATCTCAGCTACTCAATCATGCAAGCAACCGATTTGGCCACTTTGTCTCGGTCTTGGCCGGCTTGGTCGCCCAGTCTTACTCTCTGCCTGGCCATCTTGGCCGCCCATTCTGATTCCCAATCTTGCACGGCTCTACCTCGACGAGCCATATCACTCTACACCACTTCGATGCAACCTCCTCTGTCACCTCCCTACTAAAGGACAGTCTAGCAGCAAGGTAACCAAGTGTACGGACTCTGCCACTGGATAGATGTGGTTACTAGGTTATCGATCTGGTCCCCTAAACCCTATTAGGTTTCTACTCTTGGCTAAAAGACAGGAAGAAGCCGCATGACCAAGTCGTAGGGCGGTTGATAGGTTCGCAGGCCTTGGCCCCTAGATGTTGTTCTGTCTGCGCGCTTGTCAGTAATGCGTAGAATCTGTCTTTTCAGATATCACCACAGCTTGCTTCCACGTCAGCAGGATTATATCTCTCAGTGAGTATATAAACTCTTCTATAGATATGAAAACTTTCTCGAATCTTATACATTCGAAGCACTACTTTCTTCTCCATTTTCTCTACTTCTCTTGCTGACTTGAGCGTCGGAGTGGTCTCGTCAGGAATATCCGGCGCCCTACTAATCCGTTCGTTCAGTTCTCTTCTTCCTCAGATTTTCTTATCGACGGGATTAGCGAAGGTTGAAGTGACATATTATTGACTGATGTTTGACCGTCCACGATATCCAATTGGACAATTGATATGCATAATCTACTAAAAAATTACTATTACTATTTCTGTTCTCCATTCTTTATTTTTTTTTCTCTTCTCCAAATTCGATTTGAACGTTGTCAAAGGGATCACTTTAAGGTGTGCTTTGATCTCTTTCTAACTTTTGGTTGGTTCATTTCGGTAAGAAGCAAGAAAGTCAAGTGTCTTGCAAGGCAGGAAGGAATAGGTACCTTGAGTTTCGTTCGTCTCATCTCCATCCAGCAAACTCAAGTTCGATCCGTTAAAGACCAGTCCAGCTGAAGAAGATGGATCTAGTAGCAACTTACGCATCATAAAGTCAAATTGACTCATCGCTCGATACGGAAAAACATTCTTCAGCGAGTAATGCAGGCTAATCCAATTGCTTGTTCTTCGGACAATTTTTTCCTGTGAATGCGAAGCAAGATAGGAATTGAAGACAGACAGACCACAGCGAGACACAGACAGACAGCGAGAAAGCAGGGCAAGGAAGGTGCTGTGGTGAGCCAGCACTGAACAGTATGAACATTGTGGATCAACAGTCAATAGTTAGGCTCAGCGAATGATTCAAGGTGAGTTAGATTCACTTGATCGCACCATCCTTCTCAGAGTGCAACAGTTTGCACGTACCTTCACTGTTCAGCTACAAAGAACCTCCTGTAATCTCA
>NW_027432266.1:0-2728 GCF_044706935.1 Curcuma longa
TGAAGCTGTCTAAGGATGGATACGTTGCATTCAGGTTACATGGTTATAAACATGTATTATTAGACACATGATTAACCTAAACCTAATGATATCTAACTTCAGACTTACAGATGAAAAGTTTATATGACTAGCTTCGTAACAAATTATAAATGGGGTTTTCGATTAAGAGCTCTAAGAAAAACAAAGCAAACAATAGTGATTCTGAAATTTTATTTGGGTTCAGAGTTTTGCAAGAGTTCGGACAATATTCAGTTTAACCCATTCAACTTAGTTTCAACAGGCAGTAGGACAGTGTGAGAACACAACTAAAGCAACACCATTTACATGTCATATAAAATCCACATAACTAATAATTTCAGCTATAAGTTTTCTGTAAAGATGCTTTGATCAGACCAGTAGGCAACCAGCTTAGGAGGAATAGATCAAACCCCAATCCCTTAAGATATGAAGGCATTCTTGCATCAAACAGAATATGCATATTAAAAAATGGAGAGTTGGGAGAGAGAGTGAGTCCATGTACAATCTTAGCCCTCCTAGGGCCCTCGACATTTGGTTCCAAAATCTATTTTATTATTGAAAAAAAACTATTGCTAATTTAGCCCATGTAAAAACATATATCCTCCCGTTGGAAAACAAAGTGATTAAAAGAATCTACTTTATGTTGTCTGATCATTGGAAAAATACCTTTTTAGTCCAAAATAGGAAAGAACTTGTCCTTCTGCGAATATATTTTTCCCTCAAGATCCTTCAGGTGTTGTACAACTATGCTTGGTTGTTTGCATGAATCACATGATTTCTGACATAAAGATGTTTACACCTATTCATGGAAAATGTTGATTAATAATCAAAAACTAAAAAGTCAAACAAACAAAGTTCATTTTTGTGGAGAAACATAGAAATATCATTGAATAAATGAAGTCAAGAAATAAATTTGTAGGCACCTGATCATTGGAAAAATACCTTTTTAGTCAAAATAGGAAACAACTTGTCCTTCTGCGAATATGTTTTTCCCTCAAGATCCTTTAGGTGTTGTACAACTATGCTTGGTTGTTTGCATGAATCACATGATTTCTGACATAAAGATGTTGACACCTATTCATGAAAAATGTTGATTAATAATCAAAAACTAAAAAGTCAAACAAACAAAGTTCATTTTTGTGGAGAAACAAACAAATATCATTGAATAAATGAAGTCAAGAAATAAATTTGTAGGCACCTGTTTGCCAAAATTTTGAAGAATCTTCCCCCGATGGCAACCAGAATCTTCATAGTAGTCCACCATCTGTAAGTTAATCCAAGAAATTTTTATAATTGAACAACACAACTAACACACCTGAGCAAATGCAGCTAAAGACTTCTCTGGCAAGCCACCTGAGGGAGATGAAGATTCTCTCTTTTTCATAGTGGCATTATGTTGAATGAATTCCTATCACATGTACCTAAGTGTTATGTGGAGATGATGTCTGGTAAATGTTTGTTAACTATAGTGTGTATGGTATAATCACCATCTTTGTGCGATCATCTAGCCCGTAGTACAATATACTCCTGGAAGGCAACTGATCATGACCGGCTCTTCCAGATTCCTGGTAAAACAATTCCATTGATTTTGGAATATTGAAATGACAAACAATGCGGACATCCTTTCTATCAATACTCTATAAATGAAATCATTAACAACTCAGCATCAAGTACCTTAATAGGGTTCAGGATTTAGGGTAAAAATAAGCTTCAACACTTCCAAGATTAAAAAAAAAAATTGTTTGTACCATCCTGTACCAGCATAATTGAAGCGTAAAAACCAAAAATTTCAGGTATGGGCACACCATAGTTGCAGCATGTCACGTCCGGGGAGGCCGTCTGAAAAATTTCGGCAACATCTCCACAGTAACTATGACAATTCCCTTGCATACATGCATAGATACACGGCCACATGCGACCGGAAATAAAACTACACGTCCAATAAACACACACAAGCTATAAACTGATATGAAATAAGGCCTACACGGCCACACAACAACTATCACATGCATACTAACCAACATAATCAAATTTTACGCAACGGAAACATCGTAAATCCAACAAAACGAATAACCACAATACAAATCCAACACAACTACAAAAATATGATATATCCAAACCACAACTACGGTCCAACCCACGAATACATGTCCTCGAAATACAAAACATAATCAAAAACAACTACAAACCATACTAACCCCTATCTAAATCTCCTGTAGTGAGATGGAAGCAATCGGCCAATCTCCAAGTTCCAAATAACCTATCTGCTACCTGGGGAGAAAACAGAGCAACCCCAGAGTCTGGGTAGTGAACATTAGATGCTCAGTGGATACAGAATAATAGAAGTGCATGAAAGATAACTAGCAGGAATAACAAGAATGTAACATCTAGAATGAATAAGTACAGAAGATATAAACACTAATCAACAGGTAATAGGTATCAACAGATAGTGTAAATCATGGAAGTCGAGCATGGTATATCAACTGAACAATAGAGAAGAAATAATACTGTGCAACAGATATAGGTAACAGGTACATGTAATCATGTATGTAATGTCATACAAGTGCAACAATCATAGCAAATAAATGCAACAGTCATAAACATATGAGTAAATTAAATTATGTAATAATCCTACCAACGAATACATGTAAAAACACGCAGCAAACATCGCAAACAAATGCAAGTCTCTGTCCGCACTCTACATTTCTCA
>NW_027432267.1:0-3454 GCF_044706935.1 Curcuma longa
GATAAGATAGGCATTGCTTACAGTATTTGTTCGAGTCTACAAATGATGTGAGTGTTCTGATGTGTGGTCACACTATCCACGTACAATGTTTAAAGGAAATGCAGCAACATTTACAATAAGTTCAGCTTGCTACGTTTCCTGCCACCTTTATTTTTGATGATTCTTTAGTTAATCTGTTTACCTGATTGAAATCTCCTCGTGAAGGTATGCCTGCCCTCTTTGCTCCAAGTCTGTATGTGACATGTCGAAAGTGTGGGAAATTATGGACAGGGAGATAGCAGCCACTCCAATGCCTGCAATCTACCATGATCAGAAGGTTCACTTTTCTTTATGTCTCTATTGTGTTTACTTGTGCCATATATCCATGGGGTAACAGTAATGTCTACATGTGGTTGTTAATTCGCCATAATCTTTGTGATCTGGTAATGTTATTACACTGCAGCGCTGTAATTTCAGTTAATGAGAATGTACCTAATATTATGTGTGTTTCCATTGCAGTGTTGTAAAAAACACAGTTATGTGTACCCCAGTCTATGTTAGTTCACTTTTTTTTCTTCTACATCCGTTTGCTGAGAAAGATGGCGAAGACCAGGAAGCGGACGATGGGGCTGCTGAGAAAGATGGCGAAGACCAGGAAGAGGACGATGGGGCTGAAGGTGATCCTTCTGAGGATGAAAACGCTGAGGGAATGTGTAATATGTTGCAAGAAGAATATTTGTGTTAGTTACTTTTGGTTATTTATAAATATTGAAGTGATTAAATATATCGGTGCTTTTCTATTTGTGATTTGTTTGGTGAATTTATAATATTATGATAATTTTGTACTCTTGCTCGATTATAATTGACAAACAATATAAAAAAATAAGTGTTATTACAACAGTTTTAAATTCAATGACATCGGTTTGGAAGCGTTGTCGTTAAGTGATATTACATCGGTTGAAAATCATTGCTAAATTTGATGTTAAACAGATATTACATCGGTTTTACACCGTTGCATAACCGATGTCGTTGAGTGATATTATATCGGTCGAAAACCGTTGTTAAAATTGATGTTAAACAAATATTACATCGGTTTTACACCGTTGCATAACCGATGTCTTTAAGTGATACTACATCGGTTCTACATCGGTTACAAACCGATGTCATTGAGTGATATTACATCGGTTACAAACCGATGTCTAAAATGTCAGACCTTTTACAATGCCTTCATAGACATCGGTCGATTTTCTCATAGACATCGATTTTCCACCGATGTCTATGACTGCTTTTCTTGTAGTGTCTCATTTAGGGAGTGACATGTTTTGACACTTGTGGCTTAGTCCCTTGAAAGATTATATTTACACTAGTTGTGGATGTTACTACCTTTATGGAGGTTGGTCCATAACCAATAAAGTACTTCACTAAAGGAAAAATATAATATTCTCTAGCACAATATATCATGTTTTGATGGTTGATCACTCAAAAATCTACAAATAATATAAGTTGATTGAAAAGCATTTCTCAATTTATCTTCTAAAAGGTTTATGATCATATCAAAGAACATGGACATGGCCATTAAGATAGAAACCTTCTTAAGTCTTAAATCGAGTGATAATACAAAATGACAAGAGAACTAAGTTACATGACAACCATTCTACGAAAGACTTAGTGTATGCATATCTTCTAGACTATTAGGTTATGGCATATCTTATTAGAGGTTGATCATAACTTGTGTAACAAGGATGAGATCTAGGATTATTAAAAGGATATCCTCTTCACTAAGTACCTTCACAACTGTCTTACAAAGTTGAACTGTGTGAACAACTAGAGGTTAGACGTTGGACAGCTTCATCACTAAGGTATATAGTATATATGTTGTTTGATCTAATGTGTAAGATCAAGGAAACAAAAAAAAAAAAAACTTATTCCTGCACATTCTCAAACAAACCCACATCTCAACAAAGTGAGTATTTCTTGATCCACAATTGATTTTAGAAGAACACGAATCACTAGATCGCTCATGACAAAGTACAATGTTTGTCAACTTAGTACTTCATCAATTCCTACAAATTGTGCCAATTTGATTTGGGCATATCATGATGATGATATATAAATAAGTCTGCCAATTGCTAGAGATCTTGAACCTCGATTAGTGATGTTGGCTTGAGTAAATGATGCTAGAGGAACTTGACTGAATTAAGATTAGTAGGTACTAGGGTACTTTAGTTGGACGACAAGGAGCTCGATCAAAGTCTAAAAGGATCAAATTAATAAGGTTGAATACAACTTCGATCTAGTGAGAGACTTTAGGTTAGTGTTAGAATTGTCTCCAATGTTGGATGTCAAGGTGGTAAGGTAAGCAATCTTGTAGTGATAAGTGGGCCTTTGGAGAGTTTAGAGTTGAGCTAGTAAGGTTAAGGTAGACATTAATAGGACTATTGTGGGGATGGATGGACGACAAGTCGTCTCCTTTGACGGAATTACTTAAACGTCTATAGTGCCCTTAGCCCTTTTCGTTTATAAATCTCAAATGACTGTTCTTCCAATCCACTAGTAGAGCTCCGTGTGATTAAAAAGGTTGGTGGATTATTCACGTGGACTGCAAAGAATACGCGTTAGTGGTGCTCGTAGGTAATTCGACTAGTCCAACAACGACACGACCAAAGTTGTTTGCCCAATGATGCGGTAGGTCTTGCTGGACCCCCAGGTGGCGGGAAAGGTCAGTATTTTGTCTAAGTTGGCTGACTCGGGGTCCACAGTCAAGAGAACCTCGCCCGGTCTTACGTGGCCGGGAAGGTCAATAGATCGCCCTACCTAGCTGGCCTCGAGACCCCGATCCCGGTCCCCGGGTCTAGGACTTAAATGACCCCAGGGGTTCGTCGGGCCAAGAGGCATCGTACTCGGACTTCCCGGCCAACACCGGCCCCTCGCCTCACTTCCCGAGACAAGGCAACTACAACTTGACCCGCGGATATATCACAGTACTGTGGTGGTTCCCGGGTAACGCATAATACATCGCACTCATGTTAGCTCGACCTTTTCCCTGATCCGGCCAAGCCTCTGATCCGTCTATCCCTCCGCCTGGCTCGCCGAGCTAGAGACTACTACTCTCATGCCCGGCTAGACTGGGCCTCTACCTCTCTTGCCCGGGATGGGAGGTCCTTAACCCTGCCTAGGCCAGGCTCTCGCTCGTATGCCGTTTCCCGGGTACTGAGCCCTCGAGATCACCTCAACAGACTCAGACTCGACATACGTCCCTCGACCATCGTATGCTCTGCCGACACTTTCCACGATTGTCCTAAGCCCCTTCACCCGAGTTCCCATACTTAACATATGCCTGATGGCCAGTAAGCCCGGTCCGCCCGGCCACTTGCTTTGCCCATGCCACCCGGCTAAACCCAGTCCTCACTGGTCCCGGGTACCTTTTCCCACTCCGACAACCACTCAGGCTCAAGTCTCACTATCACCTGACTGT
>NW_027432268.1:0-12688 GCF_044706935.1 Curcuma longa
ATAATATGAAAAGAGAAGAAGAAAAGAGAAGAAGAACTCTCTCTTTCGCTCGGCACTTGGCTTTGAATCTGGCTGCTTTGTTCACTCCTCTTATTGCCAATTGCAAAGTGCGAAAATAGAAGCTTAAAGTGGCACTTTCTGTGCTTAGTTCACTCCTCTTATTGCCAATTGCAAAGTGCGAAAAGCATTGATTATTCTCTTACAAGCCTAGAGTCTCACTAGCAACGTATTTATAGAATCAGAACTGTCTCTTTCGTTATAGTATGACGAAGAAGTGTCACTAAGCCACTCGATAAAGCAATTGTGAGGGCTGTGCCTTTCGATAATATGAAAAGAGAAGAAGCTCTGTAGTCTCGATTCAGGGTATGAAAGAGGGCGACAACAAGGAAAAGCTTCTCTTATCGCGTACTGATATACATGTCTTTAGGCATTGCATAGTCGTGAATGGAGCGCCTCATTTTAACTTATCATATTCTCTTTTCTTTCTTTTCTTTTCCACAGATTCACTTAATAGCTTCTATTTTCCACTCTTTTCTCTCTCTTTATCCTACTGTTTGTTCTTGCTCGACCTGCGATAGATTATAGATTGAAATGAATTAGTTCATGGTTTCATGGGCCGCCCTAACCTTAGCAGCCGCTCTTTCAGAACCGTCTCCTAATCCATCCCTTAATAAGAGTTCGTACCTTTGGAAGCGAGAATGAATTCAACTGAAAGAGATCCTGTATATAATAATAGTAGCTGGTACCCCTCCCCTGTAGAGTGAAGATAAAGATCTGGAATAGAGAGAGTGTTCTGACTCAGAGGCAAGGGCAAGGCCTAGAACTGCTTTGGTTCAGAGTTCGGGAAGCCAAAAGCAATCATTGTGCTGATTACGTGCGATGTAGCTTTCTTTCCGTTGCTGCTGCAGTAGTACTAAAGGAATCGATTTGACTTAACGTCACTTTATCCGCAAGATAGAATCTTTGACTTGGGGAAAGACTTCTTTCTTATTTCCTCGGGGGGAAGTTAAACTGTGTTGAACTTCGGTGCACGGACGAAGACAAAGGAAAGGAGTATGAAGAGTGGTTAGCTTTCCAGGTCAGTTCGGGTTTAATCTATCCTCTTTGTCTTGGGAAAAAGATCATATATAACCAGGTGCCCATTCATATTCGGCAGCTTAGGCGTCCTTCTTCCTTCTAAGATTAAGAGGAAGATCCATGGTACATACTCATGTATATAATGAAAAAGCAGGTGACCTATTACTTCCGAGTTCAGTCGTACCTCCATATCGCACAAGATGTGCTTTTCTCACTCTATCGCATCTGACTTAAGGGGAAGTGCATGAATGTATAAAGTGTGTTTTGAAAGTGCTACTATTGAATATAGAAAGATGATCATTCTCACTCTCACTATATTTGCATTCAGGTATTGAGTGTTGATTGATTGTTCTTTGTCTAGGAATTCCAAGATCAAGATTCAGTCTGTCTTGAGTACAGGAACTAATGTAATAGTACTTCAGCTTGCTTTCATTCTGTCCCTACCACATGGAAAGCGTACTTATGATAGATCTTAAGGTGCGGAACGAAACCCTGAAACTCCCCCGAGCCCGAGCGGCTATCTTGGAGGGGCGCCCCTCTCTCTAAAGGCTAGCCGGGAGGCAATCGGGTTTCCTGAGATTGGAGTGAGCGATGAGACGTCGCCCGCTGCTGCTGCAGTCCGTGCCCTATCCGATTTCCGACGTATCGGTCGAGCTTATTACCAGTCTTCCCCTCATTATCTTCTTTCTCACGGCATCATATCAAACCAGCCGACGGGAGGCAATTGCCAGATTCTCATTCACTCGCGGTTCGGTATGAACCCGATCACCGAGGTCTGCAAGGAGATGAGGAGGACGTGAGATTAGCAAGAGTCCGAGGCGGGTTCACGGCACTTCCATTGTCTGCGGCCGCTTGTGCTCGTATTCACATCAGTCAACCTTTCGAACAATCATGAAAGATCTTAAGAAAGCCCAGTAGGCGGAAGAAAGCGGGTTGTGGGAGAGCAGCGTCGTGCTGCTAGGCGAAGGGCACGTCCAGTAGCCGAAAGCATCACTAGCTTACGTTAAGCAAATGCCATTCCAGTCATAACGCACTTTCGATGCTTTGGAAAGGAGCTGGTATTGAGTCTTGTGTCTTTCGCACACTCTACTCGTATATAAGGTAAGGTATCTCACTTATTGTTTGATTATTCTATGTGCTTTCGAGTCTTTATGTGTGTGTATTGTTGTGTTTCTTTATGTGTCTTTTTTCTCTGTCTTGAGTGTTGGGAATCTCAATTCACGAATTTATATTTATTTTAGGGATCTTTTAGGTAAATTCGGATTAGTCGTAAATAGCCCCTTTGGCTATTTATCTGCCTCTGCGTAGCAGAGGTACTTATCTTATATTATATACAGTTAGTCTACGCCAAAGGGGCTATTTATCTCCTTTCGTAAATAGCCCCAAAGGCTATTTATCTGCCCAATATATATACAGGGGTAGCAGAGGAACTTATATTATATACAGGCGGATTAGAACTTATATTATGAATGCAGGTAGGGTGGATTAGTCTACTTAAGGCTTAGTCGTAAATAGCCCCTTTGGCTATTTATATGCCTCTGCGTAGCAGAGGTACTTATCTTATATTATATACAGTTAGTCTACGCCAAAGGGGCTATTTATCTTCTCGGGGCTATTTATCTCCTTTACTAGATTTTTGGGTATTGGGAACTTATATTATAGTAAGGCGGCCCTTTTAATTTAGTTAAATTGCGGAAATACACCAACAGAGCTATAATTTCTTTCTATTTAATTTAGGCTTAGTCGTAAATAGCCCCAAAGGCTATTTATCTGCTCTGCATAGCAGAGGTACTTATATTATATACATAAGGATTAGTCTACGCCTTTGGGGCTATTTATCTCCTTAGTCGTAAATAGCCCCTTTGGCTATTTCTCTCCCCAATAATATAGTAAGGGTAGCAGAGGTACTTATATTATATACATAAGGATTAGAACTTAATATTATGAATGTAGGGCCTTTGGGGCTATTTATCTCCTTCACCAACAGAGCTATAATTTCCGGAACTTATATTATATACAGGCGGAATTTCTATTTCTTTTAGGGCAGAGAACCCCAGCTTCCTAGATCCTAGAAAAGAGAGCGGCTGGCAGAAGAAGGGTAGACCCGCCCCCAGAAAGAGGCCCAACGAATAATTAACTCACCCAGCAGAGTCTGATTCAGCAGTTGGAAAAGACACTCTGGGGCCCAGTCACGACTACTCACTGAGTCGGAATACTTGAATGGCTATACCACTGAGTTGGTATGCAATGCTTCTTGTTCACACCCTCTAATATAATAAGCACTTATCGGATTAGCCTACTAAGATAGGACTCCTCTCCCTCCTACTCCTACTACTAAGGCAGGACAAGAAGTTCACCCTCCGCGTATAACCAAACTGTCTCGGCGCTGTCTCCAATTGAAGGAGAATAATCAGTGTCTGGCTCAATCAATAGAAAAGTCTCAGGTGCGAAGGCTGTCAATAACCCGGAGCCCTCTCCGGATTGAGAGTGAAGCAGTGCCTTATCCGGCTTAGTTAGAGATCTAGCTCCCAGGAAAGGAAGAATCACTCGAATCACTCCTCGTCGGCACTCACGTTAAGAATCAAGAGTCCGACTTCTCCTACAAGATAGGTCGCCCGGACCCCACTAAAGATAATGATACCTAACCCGCGAATCCAGTTCATGCTACATGTCTCAGGCACACCAAGCTGCAAGGACCAGGAAGGCGAAGAAGTCGACCTACATGAGGAAGAATCTTGCGCATAGATAAGGTAGTAAGGGACAGCTCCCTGAGTTCAGACTACGCTTCGGATCACATCTTAGGTTAAGTACCCAGGGCACCAACTCACATTCCCAAGGGTCCGAACATCAACGATCTGATTAAGCTACTTAAAAGCTTGAGATGTATGTGGAGTAGAGGGAGACCCTCATTCTGATATCCGACTGCCGTGGCGGGAATCCATCGTCAACTTAAACCCCGACCGAGCTACTCCGCGAAATACCATTCTCATTCGCAGCAAATTACTGGTATTACGAACTTAATATATATACGGGGTGTACCATTGACATAATTACTTACTAGGTTTTTGGGCCTCGGAATCCTCTCATGAAAGCTACCTGGCCAAAAAACTTCCGGGAGCGCTAGTTTCGCCCCCCCTGACTATTTGCCTTTCAGTCGGGTCCTTGAGTGGAATTGACATGAGCCTCAACTCCTTCTTTTGAGCTGAACCTGGGGCATCCGCAGGCTTATTCTTGTCCGTCCAGCAGTTCATATAAGATTGAAGAAGAAGACAGAAAGGCATCATTCTCTTTATATATCCCCATCCCATATAGAATTGGATCCCTACCATAGAAGACTTTGCCGACCCCAAGATCCGGACTCTTTTCTTTAATGAGAAAAGCGAAGTCTCCACGTCGCTATCGCAGGTCGTGCCCAAAAATATAAGCCAATATATATACAGGGGGATTAGAACTTAATATTATGAAATACACCACCTAAAATAAATATAAGTTGCTATAATTTTTAGTCTACAATAGCCCCAAAGGGGCTATTTATCTCCTCTGCTACGCAGAGGAACTTATATTATATACAGGCGGCCCTTACTATATATTTGGCGATCGGCCCTTACTATATATTTGAACTTATATTATAGTATGGCGGCCCTTACTATATATTTGGCGATCGGCCCTTACTATATATTTGAACTTATATTATATACAGGCGGAATTTATATTTATTTTAGGCTTAGTCGTAAATAGCCCCAAAGGCTATTTATCTGCCCAATATATATACAGGGGTAGCAGAGGAACTTATATTATATACAGGCGGATTAGTCTACGCCAAAGGGGCTATTTATCTCCTTTGGCGATCGGCCCCACTATATATTTGGCGTAAATTGCGTAATTTACTAGATTTTTGGGGAGATAAATAGCCCCAAAGGCTATTTACGACTAATCCAATCGACCCAATATATATACAGGGCCCTAATATAGTAAATTGAGGAGGAACTTATATTATATACAGGCGGCCCTTACTATATATTTGAACTTATATTATATACAGGCGGCCCTTACTATATATTTGAACTTATATTATATACAGGCGGCCCTTACTATATATTTGAACTTATATTATATACAGGCGGCCCTTACTATATATTTGAACTTATATTATATACAGGCGGCCCTTACTATATATTTGAACTTATATTATATACAGGCGGAATTTAGATTGATTTTAGGGCCATATATATTTGAACTTATATTATATACAGGCGGCCCTTACTATATATTTGAACTTATATTATATACAGGCGGCCCTTACTATATATTTGAACTTATATTATATACAGGCGGCCCTTACTATATATTTGAACTTATATTATAGAAGATTAGTCGTAAATAGCCCCAAAGGCTATTTATCTGCTCTGCATAGCAGAGGTACTTATATTATATACAGGCGGATTAGAACTTAATTATAGTAAGTAGGGCCTTTGGGGCTATTTATCTCCTTTACTAGATTTTTGGGGCCTAATATAAAAGTCAATTATAGCCTTTGGGGCTATTTACGACTAATCCAAAAATCTCGTCATTTGTAATTGCGAAAGACAGATGAACTCAACGATTGAGCCTACCCAAGAACGAGCGAGCCAACCGAAAGACCAACCGCTGAACATTACGAGCCTGATGAGTGCGCCTACTAGGAAAGGTTCTCATCCTGCCATTCTAGTAGGACAGAGAGCAGGGAATTGCTCCATTGTGGCTGAGATGCAGCCGAGAGGTTTTTTCCAAGGTACGCGGCTTACGAGTAACGGGAAAATCTCCAACTATTAAGCCCGTAGAGTAAATGGCGTATGCCATTTACGAAACTATACTGGTAATAATCTGCAGCAAATTATAGTATTACGAACTTAATATATAGTAGGGGTGTACCTGATATGATAGTCTTCTGGGCAGATCAGTAGTATCTACGTTTTGAATGTCTAGTCGTCAATGGCGGAGCCACGTCGCTGCTTCCCGTCACTATCGTTCGGAATTGACTATATTTTAGGAACTACTACTTTTGCGGGCACGCAATTATACTGGTAATAATCTGCTGCGGTAGGAGGCCAGGACTAGGAATGGCTCACCGGGATCTCCTTAAGGGAAGGCCAGTCTTGGCTGTCTGTCGTGTAGCATCTCTTCCGCCGATGTCTTCCTTACCCAGCCCTGCGTCCTTGCACTGCTTGCTACCTGACCCCGTGCTTCCTCTACCTATCACTCGAGAGAATTCCTCGCCTCATGGGCCGGTTGCTAGGAAATAATGGACAGAAGTTAAGAAGAGTCCTCAGCCTGGCCTGCCCTCAGAGTCTTGTAGCTACCTATACCGCGTAGTGGGATTCACATTCACCACCTAGAGGTCAGTATTCACATTCACCACCTAGAGTCTTGTATTCACATTCACCACCTAGAGTTCAGGTCGAGCGGAGAAAATAAAATAAAAGACTGCTCTGCTGAAACTGATCACCTATTTCTTTAGTTAATCACAACATAGCTTCACTATTTGTTTGACTCTCCTTATATAGAACTAAAGAAAGGAGTTGAGGTGGGCTAGACTAGAAATAGAAAGAAACACCGCGCCTTGGCTTTGCTAAGTGGGTAAGCACACCTGGACCGGCTTTTCTGGTCGCATAGCTCCGGACGAGTCCCCCGAACACCGCTCCTTTCCTTTAATGGTATCGCAAGCACCTCATGGACTGACCTCACCTTGTCCGGCTTTTCGTCACCCTATGTCCCATTGGTCTCCCCCTCTTCCCCAGCTTTCTGCCACGTTACGCTCTGCTGCTCCACACTTGTCTATTCCCGACAGCAGTTCGTGCTTCTTTAGCGTTCCGCTCTGTAAGAAATGAAGGTCTTCCACTCGCTATAGTGAAGCGGTCTGGTTGACTAAACGAGCCTGTCTCTTCCCGACTGTATTTGATGGACCTTCGCCTCGTGCCGTTGCGCTTCGTCTCTCTAACTCTAAGCTCGGCTCCTTTATCACTCACTAGCAGGGGCCTCTCTCTACTCGTCCTCTCCGACTTGAGTCTCTGCCGGGGCAGATATCAGGAAGTACTTCGTGGTCTATGCTCACCTCTGACTCTCATTGGCATGCATAGGGACTCTTTTCTGACTCTGACTGCCGCAGCGAGCGAAACTCCCCACCTTCTCCTCTCAAAGCCTTCCCCGTCCAGAAGTACTCTATCTCAAGCACAGCCACTCGTAGATCATATGATATGATCTATAGGACAGCTACTCGTAGATGATATGATCTACATACCCTCTCTCAGATCACTGACTTATCATAGCCACCTTACGTACCGCACCAGTGATTAGTCGATCAGTGCTCTGCCTTCCCTTCCTTGGGGATATGAGTCTGCCGGAGTAGTCCGCCCTGGGAGCTACACTCTACTCAGCCGCTAGCGCTTTCTTGTCTTCGTTCCACTTCTCGGCTGTGGTTTGCAAAGAAAGGATAATAAGCGGCCCTTACTATATATTTCCGAGTAAGCGCTTACCACGAGAAGCCTAGCACGGCAGGGAATCTCAGCAGCCTAGCCTCCCCCGGACGAGGCGACCATAGGGAGGAGCGGCTACAGCTTTTATCAATAAGCAATCAGTAGAACAAGCAGCCACCAGAAGCAAGATAGAGGCAGCTGCGAGGCCCGGTAGACTTGCAACGAAGATCATTTTAACTCCGACGACCCGATAATCATTCGCTCCGCACCTTACCCGGTGAGCTTGAAGAGACTGAGCAAAGCAATGCTGGGCCGCAGATGAGGAGTGAATCGCATACCCTTGTCCCTCGCCTCTTTCACTCAATCTAACTCATAAGAAAGAAGTCCGCGTCACGGGTCCTGCGCTCTCGTTCACTCCTTTCCGGACTCCGAGAATCTATATCGCTCCCTCCATGGTCGTCCCGTCGCCTCTACTCTCTTCTTAGGCGGGGACTTAATTATAACCCGTGATGTTGATTTAGTTGATTCTTCAGAAATGGCAGCAAGAAATGCATTCAGCTCGCTCCGGTATCATTTGGTCTCTTTTGAAGGGGACTCACTGAATCTCTCTCCTCTGGGGGACTGAGCCTATAGCCTATTCTCTCCTCTGTCGGCATGTCGGCACTGACTTTCTTTTTCTGTTCTTCGCACTCAATCAAGAACTTGCACATAACATAGTACGCACTTCATTTCATTCTGACCATTTCATTTCACTCGTTACGCCAACCATTTCATTTCACTCTAACTCAATCTCTTCTGCCTAAAATAAATATAAATTCCGAGCGATAGCGTACTTACTACTAAGTTTATGTTAGCCGCTCAATCTCTTGATCGTGCATTCGCATTATACTATTAGTCATTGGCTCCCTTCTTATTTAATAGCATTGATTGGGTATACATTCACTGTGCCGTGTGTGCTAAAGTGAGCTTCCATTAGGAACGTGGGCACCGCTCAAATGAGAGCGATCTAATTGAGTGCTGAACAAAGATTCTTTGTTGTACGGAGGGACGAGTGAAAGTCCTCTTCTACTAGTCCTCAGCAATCCACCTACACTTGACTATAAAGCAAGCAGCAAGTACCATACCACACACTGGTCAATAGTTCTCGCAGAATAAGCGCAATAGCAGTCCGATCTGAGGGCCTAAAATAAATATAAGTGGATCAATAGTTGTCTAAATTAATGTCAGTTCAGTCCGAGCTAGATATGCCAATGATCAGCATGCCTCTCTTATCTATATATACCCCGTAGGCAGAGAGGAAAGGGAGATCGCCTTGGCACGAAGGCAGAGCACTATAGCTTCGTCAGGGGTGAAATTCTTCCGACCTCCAATCTGGTCCTATCCTAGTAGGGTAGGGAAACCAGGCCGGCAGAGGGAGCGACTTATAGCTAGGACCCGTTCTGTACCTCTTATGAGTGCAAGAAATGCTAAACTGGATTTGCTCCTTTACTGCTGTGGAGGACTTAACTTGAACTCATTTATGAGCTATACGGCTCCCCCTCTTTCCCTCTTTTTTATTGATAGAAGCGAAGCGCCTCGTACTTCTCTTTCAAGATTTAATTATACTACAGACGGGTTCTAGCTGCTTGCTGTTAGATATGCTTTAACTAACTCAGTTGTTCAAGGGATCAGACCCTTTCTTTTTACATAAAGGTGGAGTCTCGATCGGGAAGACCTCCTGGGGTTCGTGGTCGATCTGAAGCTTATCCGCCTTTGATTGGTCCATTCCTCACCGGGTCACCGGGCCATTTCACTCTGAGCCTCACTGGTCCACTTGGCACTACTACGGATCTAAACGCAAGACTTCTCCCTCTTACTTGGACTGAGACCATGAACTCTTCCTCTCCTCAACTCCGAAATGAGATGGTGGCAAGAGGTCCTCCACTCTATCAATAATTGGCCACGACACGAAATGATCTTGATTTGTACAGGACAGGGCAAGGTCCACTCCAGTCGCACAGGGCAAGGTCCGCTGTCTTCTTGGTGAAGCATCTTTCCAGCAGCAGCTGTCAATGAAGGAAATCAGCTCTCAATGAGAGAATTTGGAATCCTACAATCGTATAAGAGAAGAAAGAATAGAATATCCAAGGTCTTCGTATTAAGAAAGAATAGAATATCCAAGCTTCGTATATAAGAAAGAAAGAAAGGGTCTTCGTATTCAAGATAGAGTCCCGGGTCAACCAGATCTGAGAGGACTGACTCTTATCTATTGCGTGAAGGATAGGGATGGCCTCTACTGGGTGGATTTGACCTTATACTAGACACACTTCAAGATGGATTGACCTACCGCTCCGTAGGCGGATGGAAAGAGGGATGAATCTGAACTGGTAATCTGGGGATTTGAGGCTTTCTCGAACTAATCGAGCGTCAAGGCGCGCTTCGGGTAGAAGATTCTACGATAAGCCGCGCCACTTCTAGCTATCTTTTTCTGGTTTACGGGTGAGAGAGAGAAGGGAAGAGCACGGTGAGAGAGAGAGCTAGGCCTCGCTCGCCGAACTATCAGTTTGATTCTATATGAGTAATTGGATCCGGAACGATAGGGGACTCGCCCAGCTATGCCAGCCCACAAGAGTGAGAGTTAGGAAAGAGGAGTCAGTTAAGCAGAGAAGGAGGATCAGCAAGCGACTAAAAGCCTCTTCCATCATTCTATTCTCAAGGAGCGGCCTTTCCCATTGCTAAATCGAGAGTAAGCAAAAGTAGAGCTTGAAGTCGTCGGAAAGAATCAATCCATCAATTCCGCAGCTTAAATTCCGAATCCATTCACCTCCGCACAAGAGCTTCAATTCAGAATCCAAAGAGGGCTCTATATATTGTTATGCGTTATGCTCTTTATATTGTTAGCTGCTATCCAATCCAGTACGACTCATGAGTTAAAAGGCAGTTTAATAATGAATGATCAAGTAGTCGCGGGTCGCTGCAAAACACAGAAGTTAGACCAATTCAGGAATAGAAGTAGTCTCAGTAGAGAAGGAATTTCATGGTTTGGAAGAGGGCGAAGGCAAGAGCAGTGCCGTAAGTGAGATAACCAGTGCCAAGAAGTCAAGTACGAGAAGTGCGGATAAGTAAAGGCGAGCAAGGCTAACTCACTGGCATAAAGCGCAGGAGAAGAAGCGCGAACCCACTACGCGAAGGACCGCATTCTGGAGACTATTGAAGAAGCTGCAAGCTATCAACTCCGCTAATAGGGAAGGGAGCCATGATCAGGCTCACGATTGGTCAACGGCAAAGAAGACCAAAAACAAGCCCTAGGAGTCAAGGCTCACTCACATGGGACATCATCGGAACTCACGAAAGAAAGGGAAGCGCACGCCAAACGAGTAACTTATATGGGCAAAGAATTGACTTGCAAATTATAGTAAGGGCCACCTTTGAGTAAGTTCCCCATGAGTGGGATATAGGCGACCCAAGTAGAGGCTTTCCGTATAGGCTCTTGGATCTCCTGGTCCCTAGCCTACTTCCTCTACTGGTGGGCCCAAGTCAGGTTTTTCGCAGAAGCTAAAGCAGACGCCCGCTGGTCTTGAGTTGAGGAAATGATGGGGGTCCGTCTCCTCGTTATTATGGTTGGAGCCCATTCCTCTTTCTTGACTCTTGGTTGGCTAAAGAAAGATCTGATTCCAAGTTCACCATGAGGTGCGGAAGTACTCCTAATGTAAATCAAGTCTGGACCACTCAGAACTACAGTGAGTCGAGAAAGTCATTGAAGTCACTTCCTTATGAGCTTCCGAGCACCTCCTTGCCAATCTCGCCCCGCGTAGCACCTTTCAATTAGAGTAGCAGTCGCTCTGCCTTCTTCGCTCCATGTGAGCCTCTCCCCCTACTTGGTTATCGTCGACATTACATTTCACCCGTTCGTTAGCTGCATTCCCATTCTCTTCCTTGGCTGGATTACAAGCTCTGATCCGCGGGTCGTGGGGAAAGGTCCTCTGCCTCACCGCTGCTATTCCGAGTTAGTTGAGTGAAGATAGTCTCCCTCGCTTGAGTTAGCTGGCCTGGACTAGTTAGAGCTTCTGGCCTCCTCTGACCCGGGACAGACACTCTTTCTGGTCAACCGAACTATCACGGATCTCAGGCACCTTACTTTCCTCTTCTTGAAGACCTCTAGCTTACTCATTTCATTGGATAGTGCTCTAGCTTACTCTGATGAGCTAGTCTCCCTCACCTTTTCTTAGGCTGACCGGCTAGGCGGGACCTATATTATATTACTTGAATGGCATGGCATCCGGCACTACGTTGAGCGCGCACCAAGAAAGCAAGCTTCTTTTAGTTTAATTGCTTGCAAAGATTGAGCTGCGAACAGGCTAGGCAACCCGATAAGATAAGATAAGACTTGAATTGGCATTTGCATTTGACTAAGCTCCCACTCGAGTGAGCTGACCAGAATTAAAAGACTGAGCGAAGCCATCTATTGCACCCTCCCTCTCCTCCGCACCTGGTCATACTCTCCTATCTATGCAATTCTATATGTCATGGATTTGATCGATCTGCTGAGGAAGCATTTGGTATTGAGATCAAAGACTGGAAGCACGCACCTCGCCAACTCCAGTTCTATTCGACGAGAGGAATGCTTCCCAACTCCACTCCATCTAAGACTATATGATAAAGTCATCGGCAGAACTTATATTATAGTGAGGGCAAGTCAAGGTGCTACGCTCGGCATGGGCTGGGCATTAAGCTTCCACGGTAGGCCCTCATTCCTTGGCCTAAAAGAAATATAAATTCCGCTAGACTGAATGAATCAACTGAGGTTCTGATCCCACTCACCGGCTGAGCGCAGCTATTTTCTTTGCAATCCACTGGGCCCATCCTCAACTCAAGAACCGGAGAAGGGGGCCTCTCCTTTGAATAAGCCCACCACTATTCTATTGTTCAGTTCTGCGTTCTTTGGTTTAGTTTACCTTACTTAACCTGTCTCGCTGGCAGACTCGGACGGCACGCACGATGGCAGGCAAGATAATTTAACAGACTCACTCCTATCATGGCACTATTGGCGATCCTCACTTCTGACCATAGAAGCTTAGTTGAACTCGCCCGTCCTGAGCTATTCACTACTGCCTATACTACTATCTATCCTATTCACTACTGCCTCTACTATCTCAGTCGACGAGAGCATCCCAACTCCT
>NW_027432269.1:0-7029 GCF_044706935.1 Curcuma longa
CCCGAGGTAATGGTGCAATGGTAGGACATTCGGATTGTTACTCAAGAATTCACGATTCGATCTCCAGCTACGGCATATTTATAAGAGTTTTCTTTCAAATGGGGAACGCAATCGAAGGATGCTGGGCATCTGGATTGACCGTCGTATGCGCTTCTCAATTTACTTTGATGGTCGATGAGAAACTTTCATGAGATCGGATTGATCATTTCTAGGGATTGAATCCATAGACTGACTTGGATGATAGGATTTTTTTTTTCTTGCCGTCTGATATCAGTTTTCGTGGGCGCCAAGGATGCATTAATTAACTCTATGTTGTTGAATAAATTTAGTTGTCACCGACGGCTTCCGTGCCAATTATAGGGGCGGCTACTCTGCACACTCTGCGATCGCTAGCTCAATCCAAATCGTCCTCGTGGGCAACGTGTCCATGGCTCCATACCACATCTGTCTTCCTTGGCCCTCATCGGCTCTAGTCACAAGTGCCAACGACTGATGTCTTGTCATGCGAGCAGCACCTTCGCAGCAGCCTCTTATTGTGAAATCCATCCTTCCAACCGTCTCACATCACTTCAACCGTCTCATATGATTAATTTAATGATCACCAATAAAAAAAATAAATTAAAAAATTATAATAAATCAGGATGAAAAAAAGGTATTATTAACTTCGTCAAAATTCGTCAAAATTCAAATACTTATCTTTTTCTGGACAGCATCTCAGCTATGCTCTGAAAGCATCTTTACGCTCTGTTCACACCGAAGGAAGGGTTGACAATATCTTTTTCTGAAAGCATCTCAGCTATCCTCAAACCATCTTTACACTCTGTTCACACCGAAGGACAAATGATTATATATATACACACGTATTTTATTCTATTTTCGTATGACAGAAGATTTCTAGAGTTTGAAAATATTCTCACAAATAATTTTAAAAAAAAATTAAATGACTTAATTATAAAATAAATAAATAAAAAAATAAAAAATCGTTCCAGATGTTCAAAAAAATCTCGGAATGCTCGGAAACTTCTATGGCGCACCGCACGCGCAGATCAGACACGAGCGTATCAGAATTGTATCATTAATACAAAAGAAGAGAGAAAAAAAAGCAAATAATAGGGAAGACCTAATTCCATCCAAGTCAACGAGTAGAATGGTATAAGCTTTTCCAATTTGAACCGACACAATCACTGGAATCGTTGCGAGTGAGAGGGATTAAAAAAAAACTCACTAGATTTGAACTCGTTCTACGCAGATTCCTGGAGCCGGAGCACGAAGAGCTTCGCTCTGAGGTCGACCATCTTCTCATTGATTTCCTTCGTCATCTTCAACCGTATCGCCCTCATCTCCTTCACCCTTTTCGCCGTTTATCCTCCGGGAGAAATGTACCGGGTAGAGAGGCGCCGCAGCTCAAAGTCCGTCCACGAGTTGATTTATTTGAAAGAAGAAGCCGTCGAGTCAAGGATAGAACTTGATACAAAATTCTAAGCGAAGAGAATGAAGCAGGGATGTGAGGAGATGTTATCATCTTCTCCGTTCGATGGACGGCGAGTGTCGGTGAGACGGAGATACACAACCCCCCACCCCGAGCGCATTATTATCATCTTCTCAATGGGTTTTTATTTTAAGTTAATAGTAGTTAGTGTTGGGGCAATTTTGTTCTAAGTGATTTGGATGACGCTCTACGGCGACACTGTGACCAAGTGTCGGTGAGACGGAGATACACAACCCCAATAAGGAGTTACTAAGAGTTGAAGAAGAAGTTGAAGGGGAGTTTCGGATCCCCCATTTCTATTTCTTGGTCGAAATGTTTGCAGGATAGCCCAAATAAAAGCCCGGTCCGCTGAGCCCAACAGTTATGTATGTAAATGTATCTAATTGGTTAAGACCATGGTAAAGAGATTGTATTCAATGGGTTTTTTTAATTAAAGTTAATAGTAGTTAGTATGGAGTTAATTTTACAAAATACAAAATTGGGCATGTTAATAGAAAAAATATCAGACAGTGATGACCTATTTTATGAAATGAGTAGATCGTGGATTATCTAATTGACGATACGAAGCATCACTGATGAAATTTAGTGATTCCAAGTTGTACTTCTGTCTATTCATGACTGATGTTCCAATCAATATATCGTAGATGGTTTAAACGTCAGTTTAGAATTGCTAATGTGTGTGCTTCTCGAAGAGAATCATCCGAAGAGATAAAAAAATCTGAAAAGCACTCAAAAAGAGAGTTAAAATGACGCCGAGGTCCCGACAAGCCACTTCAACGTTAAAGTTAGGGTTCGACGTTGGGAAGGAGTTTAATGACTTGGGAAAATTATGGTAGATGTGTGTGTACCTCTGTCCATGGTTATGAGTCACCTTTTTATATAAGTCGATCTCTGAAATATTAGTGTCCGTTTAAAAATATTTCAAGATATCTGTTCTTATTTTTTAGAGATTTTGAAATATTTGTTTAAAAAATATTTCGAGATATTTTCCTTATTCTTCGGGTGAAACGGTCTTAGAGTTTCCTTAATCTTAAAGATGAACCGATTTTATAACTTTATTCTTAATGAGGTGTCATCACCACGCCGTATCACAAGCATCCCTAATTAGTCTAGTCGAAGAACGCGTAGTCCGACTGACTGGACTGTGCTGAGTTTTTATCGGGATACCTTGATGAGGTGTCATCGTCCCACCGCATCACAAGCATCCTCAATTAGTCTAGTCGAAGAAGGCGTAATCCAACTAACTAGACTGTGCTAAATTGTTATCGGGATACCTTGATAAGGTGGTATAAGACAAAATCATGAGCTTAGAGCTTGATGTTTCACATGTTCTATCGTAAGGCAAAGTCGAGAACTCGGGGCGCGGTGCTCCAGACCTATTGTAAGATAAAGTCATCGAGCTTGAGGCTCGGAGTTCTGGTCTGTCGTAAGGCAAAATCATCGAGCTCGGGGCTCGGAGTTCCAGCCTGTCGTAAGGCAAAGTCATCGAGCTCGGGGCTCGGAGTTCGGTCTGTCGTAAGGCAAAGTCATCGAGCTCGGGACTCGGAGTTCCGGCTATCGTAAGGTAAATTCATCGAGCTCGGGGCTCGGAGTTCCGGCCTATTGTAAGACAAAGTCATCGAGCTCAGGGCTCGGAGTTCCGACCTGTCGTAAGGCAAAGTCATCGAACTCGGGGCTCGAAGTTCCGGCCTGTCGTAAGGTAAAGTCATCGAGCTCAGGACTTGGAGTTCCTACCTATCGTAAAGCAAAGTCATCGAGCTCGAGGCTCGGAGTTCCGACCTGTCGTAAGGCAAAGTCATCGAGCTCGGGGCTCGAAGTTCCGACTTGTTAGTAAGACAAAGTCATCGAACTCAGGGCTCGGAGTTCCGGCTTG
Source organism: Curcuma longa (assembly GCF_044706935.1). NCBI lineage: Eukaryota > Viridiplantae > Streptophyta > Magnoliopsida > Zingiberales > Zingiberaceae > Curcuma > Curcuma longa. The sequence goes on from NW_027432269.1 coordinate 3,363, forward strand.
TATAAGGCAAAGTCATCGAGCTCGGGGCTCGGAGTTCCGGCCTGTTGTAAAACAAAGTCATCGAGCTCGGGGCTCGAAGTTCCGGCTTGTTAGTAAGGCAAAGTCATCGAACTCGGGGCTCGGAGTTCCGGCCTGTCATAAGACAAAGTCATCGAGCTCGGGGCTCGAAATTCCGACTTGTCATAAGGCGAAGCTCGGAGTTCCGACCTATGGTAAGGCAAAGTCATCGAGCTCGGGGCTCGGAATTCTAGTCTGTCGTAAGGCAAAATCATCGAGTTCGGGGCTCGAAGTTCCGGCCCGTCATAAGATAAAATCATCGAGCTCGGGGCTCAGAGTTCTGGCCTGTGTATAAATCTTCGAGCTCGGGCCTTGGTGTTCCATGCCTGAGAGTTTTGAAGCACTTTAATATTAAATTTATGAAGCAATACTATAAAAAAGATTGATGATCCGATGAATGAATTAAAATAAATAGAGTTTAAAAAGATATTTTGATGATTCAAAAAAAATATAATAGAAAATGTCTAACTTAATAATAAAGAGGAATGATGAATCAGCATTATGATAGCCGAGGCGTCGCGCGATGCGTGTGTTTCCTCCCAACAGTAGTTTAGCATGATGTCGTGCGGATTGGTGGTCCGTATAAAACTTGGTAGATCTTTCAAACGGATGTTTGGCATTCCAGGAATCCAATCTGTGACGGTGTCTAGGAAAGAATTTGTGAGATCTTCTTCGCCTATTTATTTATTCGTTCATTAAAAATTAGCTTCATTAATCATAAACGATTGAAATTAATGAATAAATTAAAAGTGTTTAATTACTTCTTAAAGGGATGATGTTTCTCTGCATCAACTCCTTGACATAGAAGCTCCCCAAGCAGCCGGCGGGGCTCGCCGAGCAGAAGAAGATGTTAGGGATGGATAATTCGGCTGTGACGGCGAGTGTGAATGTGGTGCAGTGATTCAACAACTCCTCCTATATTTATTCAATATAGAAATTCAGATTACACTGATATAAGACATAAAAACTACAAGAAACTACAATTCCATTGACATAATCGCTCTTCTATTCAAATCATGTTCTTCTTCCAATCTTTCTTTCACTCTTTTGTAATTATCTCCTTGATAAGCCTCTCCAAATTTATCCAAGATCCTCCACCAGGTTTGGCTGCCTCAAATGCTTTCTCTTTCCACTCCATTGCCGCCTTCTTCATCTCCTTCCCCTTCTGCCCTCTCATCAGCTCCTCGATTAATCTCGCCACCTCTTCACTTTTTACATCTTCATTAATCTCCATCCCAATGCCCCAAACAGAGCAAATGTACCTGCAATTTATTTGCTGATCTGCAAATAATGGCCAACAGATCATGGGAACCCCCGCGCATATGCTCTCCGTTGTAGAATTCCATCCGCAGTGTGTCAAGAAACCTCCAACTGCAGCATGGGACAACACTTTCTGTTGCGGGCACCAGCTTGTAATGAAGCTCCTTCCTTTGGTCATCTCCGAGAACTCTTGTGGCAACAACGCCGTGTCGCCCACAACAAGGTCAGGTCTAATAGCCCAAAGGAACGCGCATCCACTGTTGGCCAGACCCCATGCGAACTCCAAGAACTGTTTACTCGTCAAGTTTGCCATGCTACCAAAGTTGACATACAACACAGAACCCGGTTCCTTTTCGTCTAACCATTCCACGCAACCCAAGTCCTCTTTCCAAAGGTTTAATCTACCGAACGATGTGACTGATGAATCATTGGGAATGTACTGCGAAAGCAGGCACATGGGGCCGATGTCGAACACTGGAGGTAGCATCGATGAGCATGCGTTAAGCAGTGGTGATTCTAATTCAGAGAACGAGTTGAAGATGATTGCTGTGGCTTGGTGAGATGCATGAGTCTCGTAAATGATATGGTTGAGCATTATGTCATCTCGGTTGGTGGTTCGTATGAAACTTGTCAAGTCTCTCATGCGGACCTCTATCATTCCTGGTATACAATCAATGATGGTGTCCAAGTAGCCATTTGTAAGATCATCTTCACCTAATATGAACAAATTATTACTATTATTAGTTTGACCATGATGCATTAGTTGATAACTATATTTCAACTTTAGCTTTACTTACTTTTCAATGGGATGATTCCCCTCTCCATCAACTCCTTGCAGTAGTAGAAGTCCATGAAGCCACACACGCTACATGCGCAGTAAAATACATTAGGGATCCCCAATTTGGTGGTGGTATCAAGGGTAAAGCTGGCGAAGGAGTCTGAGATCACGCAATTAACGGGCGGCACACCAGAGTTCGGATCGTTCATTGCAGATAAAAGCTTGAAAAAAGGAGCAGCGCAGTTGTTTTTGATTGCTATAACGAGATTAGGAATGTCTTGTATGTGTTCGTCGCTGTCGTTGGAGGGTGGGACCCCGTCGGGGATGCTGGCGAAGCGGAAGTCGGGGAGGGAGGAGAGTGATTCGGGATTCTTGAGGAAGCGACGGTGAACGAACTCGGTGTTGACAAAGGTGATGAAGAAGCCCTTGGAGTGGAGGACTTTGGCGAGGTTGAGCATGGAGTTGATGTGGCCTTGAGCAGGGGCTGCCATGCACACGACATGAGCTTTAGTGGAGCACCTCATGTCTTGGTCTTGTTTGCCTCGGATAGAAACTACCAAGGAAGACTCACTCGAGCTTTATATATAGTGCAAATAATCCTAGAACAAAGCTTTTGATGTACTCTGATAAGTCTTTTGATCTTTCTTTATATAGAAGCTTATATATCATGGCAGATAGTTCACTGACCAAGATGCTTTATTGTTTTCTGATATCAGTTGTCGTGGTCGCCAAGGATGCCTTAATCAACTCTATGGTGTTGAATGAATTTAGTAGTCACCGACGGCCTCCGTGCCAATTATTGGGGCGGCTACTATGCATTTTCTGCGATCGCTAGCTCAATCCAAATCGTCCTCGTGGGCAACGCAACAAGAATGAAAGACACCAATTTGTTTGGGGGCAAATTGCCAACTATATATTTGATCCGAATCACTTTGAATACGGATCAAATAATAATTTTAAATGTACTAATTAAACAAATGAGTTTATGAGACTTGCTTTCGATCCATGGACAAAATCCAAAGACTAACCATTCCTAGCTAGAGCAAATCTTAATTAGCTTAATTAAACACCTTTTCCATGAGAAAAATTTATAAAGAAAAAACATTGCCCATGAAAAGGAGAGTACGTGGGCAACCTTTATTATCCTCGTTAAAGATCACTCCTCTTTTTTATCGCAAGAAAAATTATCTTAGAACTGTCCAATTAAGTTACTGGGAAGTGCAACAAATTAAAGACGATACGAAACATCACTGATGAAATTTAGTGATTCCAAGTTGTACTTCTGTCTGTCCATGACTCATACATATTTTGGTGCTTCCTTTAATTTCTGATCACAATTAATGCACAAAGTGTCCTTATAAACATATTGAACATAAAACTATTTTTATTCAGGACAGAAATAATAAAAGTTATTAAACTCCTTCCTAATGATAAAAGTTATCATGTGAATTTAAACTCTCTCTCTCTATATATATTGACAAATAATTTTCTGTCACTCTTACAATATATATGTAATTAGTGGATGATAAAATCGATTAAAATATAAGCACACACAGAGGACAATTAGTGTTT